>NC_081563.1:69412047-69438266 GCF_022355385.1 Mustela nigripes | reverse complement strand
AAAAAAAAAAAAAAAAAAAAAAAAAAAAAAAAAAAAAAAAGAAAGTTTCTAGTTATTTCTGGTTGCCATTAGAAAAACAAATCCAAATACTCTGTGTATGTGTGTGTGTGTGTGTATAATGTTTCTGAAGATAGATAAAAGAAAACCCTATCAGTACAGATCTTTGCCAATGACTTGGAAGTCCTTTAATGATATGAACGCCCTAGGATGAGACTAAAACGATTTAGATTCCTAAGAAGTATGAAATGCCTGGCTCATTCGGTAGAGTGTGCAACTCTTTTTTTTTTTTTTTTTAAGATTTTATTTATTTGACAGAGATCACAAGTAGGCAGAGAGGCAGGCAGAGAGAGAGGGGGAAACAGGCTCCCTGCTGAGCAGAGAGCCCAATGGATGCAGGGCTCCATCCCAGGACCCTGGCATCATGACCTGAGCTGAAGGCAGAGGCTTTAACCCACTGAGCCATCCAGGCGCCCCAGAGTGTGCAACTCTTAATTTCAGGGGTTGTAAACTTGAGCCCCACGATGAATGTAGAGATTACTTAAATATAAAAAAAAATTTTTTTAAGTATGAAGTGCATTAATAAATAAATAATATATACTAACATAGAAAAGAAACTGTCAAGAGCTTAAAAGTCATGTCATTGATTAATAAGATTTATATTTACTGAGATTCCTATGTCCAAACACGGCACTAGATATAGAAAGGAGGTCACCAGCTTCCATCCCTGTTTCAGTGACACTTTCAATCCTGTAGAAATCTTTATCAAATGCCTACTATGTGCTAGCATCCATGGAAGATGCTTTGTATTTTATATACCAAAGAAAAAGTAAAAGTAGAAACAGCCATGCTTTGATCACCAAGTATGTCAAAACCGGTGATTAAAGGAGTAAAAAATAAGTGGTTGTTTTAAAAAAGTCATTGAGTGTCTACCATGCCCCATGCCAGTGTTTACATGTCCCCTTGTGATTGCAGCAGAGGAGTTGCTGAAAAGCGAGTCCAGATGAACAGGAAGTGCCTGATAGAGGCAAGGATTGAGCAGCAGGGAGAGAGAGAGGGTTTGAAGAAAAGATGGGAATCTGTGGCTCTGCAGGTGAGAGTCCCCTAAGGTAAGCAGGAGTAAAATGTTATCTCAGGTCCGTGAAAGTCAGGCGGTGTCCTGGATATAAGAATACAAGGGAGGAAAAAGGCAAGATTTTTTCCATGAAATATAAAAGGTTTTTAGGAGTTAAATTGTAAGGAGTTACTCTGTCATCTTTACTTTTTAAATATATCCCTTGGGTATGTGCAAGCCCTGAGACAAATAAGATGACCAGAAGGAAGCAAGGGTTGAACATGTTTATAATCCCAGCCAGGAATAAATGAAAGCATGCCCAGTTACCTCATGTTAGGTATGTAGAATAAAATCTGATATCAGTAATGAACTGTTTTATTATACTTTTAAATGTTATCACAGATTATAAGTCCTGAAGTTACTAGTTTGGACTCTGAAATAAATTAGGTCCATTTCAAGCCATGACTGAGCTATTCAGGAGCAGTGGAATATAGGAAGTTATATACCTCTATGAGCCTGACCTAATTTGGAATATTGGGATAACAATAGTGCTTACCTCATTGGATTGTTATGAGTATTAATGGAGGAAGCTCAAATAAAATGCAGAGTGATATTAAGCTGGTAGTAAAGATTTAATAAACATAAGTTATTAAGGAAATTTACATTAATAAATACTTGATAATGGTTACAAGTTTGGGTTGGATCTTCTCTCACAAGACTCTAGATCCACAGAATAAATCAACAAACAATGGAATTATTGACTTAGAATTAGTCTCCTAGGGAACTGTCTACAATATAACTCTTGATCCTATTTATTCTTACCGGTTGATTTAAAAAGTTACACTGCATAATGAAAGTAATAGTGGCCCTGAAAGCTGATATATCTGATTTGGATCCCTAATCTCTCACTAATTAATTGATTTGATTTCTTAGGTCTTCAGTTTCATCACTTATAAAATGACAATTATAATAATCCCTATTTTAAAGATGCATGGGTGACTCAGTAGGTTGGGCATTTGACTCTTGGTTTGTGTTTTGACTTTTGTCAAATCTCCTGATCTCATGGGTCATGGGATTGAGCCCTATGTCCAGCTGTATACTCAGTGGGGAGTCTGCCTGAAGATTTTCTCATTCTGCCCCTCCCTACACTTGCATGCTCTCTCTCATGTTCTCTCTCTCTCTCAAATAAATCTTCAAAAAAAAGTCATTCCTACTTCATGGAGTTGTTGTGAGGATTATGCTTGATTAAATAAACTAATTTTTTAAACATTTAGAATAGTGGAACATAGTAAGTGTTATGTAAGTGGCTGTCAAGTAAATTATGCTGAGCACTCTGCGTAAGTAGTTTTACTCAATAGAAGAGCAAAAGCCAAGAGGATAGAGAGAGAAAAGCAGAGAGAATACAGACAGAGAGAGAGACAGAGAGAAAGAGAGAGAGGTAAAACTAAGAATCAAAAGAATTACAGTTCAGGGGAAATAGGATATTAAGTTTTTATCAATGCAATCAGTATCTTAAGATTCCTGTTCCTGTGTTTATTGGTTAAAAGGTAACACCAATAAAATTATCAAGTTTAGAGGTAATGTTATTTTCTTCTACTTTGCTAGGTAGACAAAATCTGCCTATGAAATTCATTTTATTAGACTCAGGTCTTGAGAACAATACTCTAGACCATATGGCATACAACCACAGAATTGACTAGGTCTTCTGCAAGATAACATAGTATTCAAACAATAGGAGAATGACAAAATTTGGAGCTGCAAAAACAATTACTTCCAATATAATTGTGTATCTGGCTTACATAGGTAAAAATAAAATTTTTGGACTCTGCCTACGTTTAATTTTAGGGAAGTTTGTGATTTTCTTGAAGTAATTTGGAAGTTCAGGTACTAAACATTGAAAAATGTTAGCATTTTCTTCCTCCTCACTTACCTTCATGACCTAATTTAAATTCAAAAATTACTGAGGCATGCAAGAGGAGCCATTATTTTGCATCTGGGACTAGAAAATGAAATAGTAGTATCCCTGTTGTAAGAGAAAATAAAATAAATCCAAGTTGCTTTGCATTTATAAAGCAGCGGTGAGCTAAAAATCTCATAGCCAGATTCACATAGACACATTTCTGCAAAAAAATTTAAACCACACATTTTGGTAAGAAGTCATTTTGGGAAATACATTTATGTTTCCCAACTTTTTTTTCAACAAAATCATTCTCTATCCCCTTCCCCCCTTGGTCTGATTCTTTTTATTTATATGACAAATTCTAACATGACCTACTGACTTCAATCCTCCCCTGATAGCAAGAGTTTGGACAAGTTTATCATCTTAGACTTAAACCACATAATCCTTTACACATTAAACAAGGAACATATCAGTGGTTGTTTAAGAGGAAGAATGTAATTATTGCATTGGGATTTAGCAGAAATATTCTATTCAAATGCCTTTCAACATTGAACAAAATGTCACATTTTAAATACAAATAACTTGTAACCACATGATGTTGTGAAACAATTTTCTGGCCCAGATCTACCGTAGGTTTATTACAGAAAACAGAAATACCCTACTAATTCTGCTGCTTCAGTCTACATTTCCAGCAAATTAAAAAGAAAAGCAAAACAAGAAATAGTAGCGACCCGTGTTTACTGGGTGTAGGGTGATGAGGACGTTTGCACTCTCAAAGGCATTGCATTCATCAGCTTTGCAACCCCTGCAGAACCTTGGAAGGTATCAGAGCATGCACTTGAAATACATTACTCTCTTCTCTGAGATCTTGCTAAAATGCTACCCATGCTGATCACTGCCATGTGCTATCCATAAATTAATGTAATCACTTCTCTATATAAACATGACACTGCTAAACCAACATAACAGGTTGTGTCACTTTTCATGGTTGGATTTAGTTGGGTTAGAAAACTCTTGTTCTCTTATGCAGACTTATTTTTTATTAAAAACATACATATTTGAGATAACACATTGCACCAAATAATCTCATGGTCTGCAGCTAGGAAACAGAATGGAACTCACAAAGAAATCAGACCCTGATACAAATTTCATTTATATAATACTGAAAACAGGACAGATAGAAAAATACATCGGAAGTTACAGGACACTGTGGTAAATCATATTCCAATATTGCTTTTTATTCTATAGAGAGAGTTGGCTAGGCCTGAAAATTAAACTGACATAAAATGGATTAATAGGAGAAAACATACACATTTATACAAGTTAATGTGATGTGGGAACCCTCTTAGGGAATAAAGACCCAAAGAACTGGCCCTACATGCTGTATATTAAGTTTCACAAAGAGAGACAATGGTGAAAATGTAGCTAAGCTATACAGGGAAGCGAAAGAAGATAAGAATTATTTTAACAAGGTCTGCTTATACAGAATTCTCTTGGCTTTGATTCTCTATCAAAGAATGTTTCTTTTCTCCTAAAAAAGAGAGGACATCTTTCACATGAGTGTTTAAATCTGTTTTCATAATGCTGTTTTTCAATGTCTTTAGCTCAAAATAATCCTATGCCAAAGTGGTATATTTTGGGGTGGTGCATTCTACTTTTCATATCCTAGGGGATTCTATAAAAATAAGGAAGGCAGGGCTGTGTTCCCAACAAATCTCTCCCAGAATCCTAATTAAAAAGATATTAATACTCTGACAAGATACACACAAAATTATATCATGTAAGTAGAGATACTGATTCACCTACATATTAATAATTTTCATCATTATCTTATATTAGGATTAGATCAACATCTATAAGCTTTTGTTATTTATAAGATAACTGTAATAGATACCACACAGATCCAATTACTAAGTGAGTCATATATATAGAGAGAGAGACAGACAGAGGCAGAGACAGAGACAGAGAGACAGAGAGTGAGAGAGACAGTAGAGAGACAGGAAGAGAGGGAGTCATATACATATATCTGGGCCGAGTAACAGACATATATGAGTCATCTATACATCTAAATATTTTTTTCTTAGATTTTTATTTATTTATTTCAGAGAGAGAGAGAGTACAAGCTGGAGAGACAGCCAGAGGGAGAGAGGGAGAAGCAGACTCCCCGCTGAGCAGGGAGCACGATGTGGGGCTTGATCCCAGGACCCTAAGATCACAACCTGAGCCAAAGGCAGACACCTAATCAACTGAGCCACCCAGGTGCCCCTATATATCATATATGTCTAAATCTATATCTATATCTAAATCTAAATCTGTATCTTATCTATATCCATCTATATCCCCACCAATACACACACAGAGAGACACACAAATGTGTACACATACACATACATATAATACACACATATATGTTCTTTGCTTCCTCTGTATTTTCACTGTTAATACACTGGATCTGGCTTTCAGTGTCTTTTGCTCTTTGGACCAACAGGCTTCTAAATAAAGTTCAATAAACTTTTTCTATAATTTATTATTTTAAAAGTCCAGGTGTTATAATAATCATTCATTAATGACTATGATGCTTTTTAGGTCCTTGCTGCCCAGAGTCTGGTCTATGGTCTGGTGAGCTTTCCCAACATTACCTGAGAGTTCATTAGAACTGTAGAGTTTCAAGTCTTACCCTAGACCTACTGAGTAAGAATCTGAATTTTTTTTTTTTTAAGATTTTATTTATTTATTTGACAGACAGAGATCACAAGTAGGCAGAGAGGCAGGCAGAGAGGCAGGCAGAGAGGAGGAAGCAGGCTCCCTGCAGAGCAGAGAGCCCGATGTGGGGCCCAATTCCAGGACCCTGAGATCATGACCTGAGCCGAAGGCAGTGGCTTAACCCACTGAACCACCCAGGCGCCCCAAGAATCTGAATTTTTGACGTAATCTTCTGTTGATACAAACACACGTTTGCGGTTTGAGAGGCACTGATGTAAACCATCACCGAGTATAATTTTCTGGATTCTATTAGTTTGAAACTACCCAAGATCATGGGGCTTAAAATGTAATACTAAATATTAAATTATTCAATCATAACACACTACGAGAAAGAGTGTTTATTGCCTGCTACTGTAACATTTTTGACCAGCAAATCATAATTACCTTAATAGCCTCTTCTTAAGAGTCAAGTAATTTTATCTGTAGCTTTATTTGAATCACATTTCCTACTTCACATTTTAGTTATCTAAGTGCAAGCCTTATTAGCTAAACAGTATTTTGAAGTACTTGAATATAGAGATTTATTTTATACTTTATAGGACCTGAAAACAGTAGACTCTCCAACATTCAGAATTTATAATTAATATTGTAGATCCCTGATTTATTGGAAAGATAAATATTAGCTTATTTGTTATTTGGGGATATGTATATTAGACATTATATATCACTTTTAATATCATTTGTTATGGATAGTGTATTAAGTGCTCATAAATACTTGCTGAATATATATTAATATCACAGTTTTAGTAATTCCATTTGTACTTGTAATAAATATATCTTTATTAATTATGTACTTTATGCCAAGTTATACTCAATGTGCTTGGGAAACGACTGAACAAGACAGCCCAAAGCTCCTTTTTATGGAGCTTACATTTTATTTTATTTTTTTTTAAGATTTTATTTATTTGACAGAGAAAGAGAGTGAGCACAAGCAGGGAGAGCAGCAGAGGGAGAGGAAGAAGCAGGCTCCCCACTGAGCAGAGAGCCCTACGTGGGGCTCCATCCCAGAACCCTAGTTTTAGGACCTGAGCTGAAGGCAGACACTTAACGTAGGCACTCTCTGGAGCTTTTAGTGGGGAAAACAGAAAAAAAAAACTACATATAGTAAATCATATGGTAGTATTTGCTCTGGATAAAAATAAAGCAACAAGGGTGATAGGGGATGCAGAGAAAATGGGGAAAAGGTAGGGGCTAAATGTTGCTCCTTCAAACTTTACAGGAACTACAATCTAGGTGTGAAGATTAACCTTAGGTTCTTGAGATTTTTAGGGAGATTGATCTAAATGGGGATAAAGGATATAAAGTGATTAGTTTTGATGGTCTCACTGCAGATCATGACAAACTTATGAGTTTTGGAGGATTGGCAAAGAGAATAAAATCTTTGCAAGATGACAGAGTTCTGGCACTCTGTTTTTCCTCTCTGTGATGGTGTCAAGGAGGCTGGGGATAGTCTAGCTTGTCTGGAGCACATAGGTTTCTTGAGTTCCAACTTGAATTATATTTCTAAAAACACCATCTTTTCCGTATCTCATTTGAACCTCACTTTGAAACATGAATCAGGTACCATTATCCTTAATTTGAATTGAAGAAACCAAAGACAGGAGTTTAATTAACTTAACCGTAGTTACTGACATGTGTTTGCTAACACCAAAGCAAGGTTCAGACTACACTATCTACACTGAAATAAAATCTGTCACCCACCTAGAATGTGGCCCCAAGCCTACCACTAATTCACATCAATAAAACATAGAAAAGGTAAGAAATCCTTTCAGCTGTCGTAGTCCATGAGCCAGTATTTTCCAGGACTGCCATGTTTTTCAAGTCCACTGGTTTTTCAAGTCCACTGGTTAGAAAACCATGATTATTCACCATCCAAACTCTCAGAAACTTTTCTGGGTTTTTGAAACCAAAATCCATTTTATTAGTCAGGAATATAAAATGAAGAAGCAATGAGGAATTACAACAGAAATCCATTGTCAGAAGGGAACTTCAGGTTATCTGGAGTGTACAAAATGGCATATCCCATATTCACCCTCATGCTAAAAATCAAGCCATGATTTCTTCTCCCTTGTTTAACTTCCAGGCAGTCAGTCCAAGTGAGATGTTAAGCAGAAGTGACAGGAAGGCTAACGGTGTCACAAAGGAAGATCTCACCTCAACATTTCTAAATAGAGTACTCATCCCAGAGAATAGAAGCTTTGTTACATGAGGTAGAAGGAATCTTAACCTCCTTGTACCTCTGCTCATATATCAAACATTTAAAATAGCCCAAAGTGAAGAAAGCCCCAGAAAATTCTTGAAACTGATATACTGAATGGCAAATCTACTTCTTAAATATTCTCCAGGTAAAGTACTCTGTCTCTGCCCTCTTAACACAGCATTGTGAGGTCTGTTCTCAAATATTATCTTGTTGGAATGGCTCTGATGACTCAGGAACAATGAGTACCTGACTTGCCTGCAAATAGTTTAACTGCACAAAGTAAAAGGGAATGTGGGTTGTGTGCTGGACATTGCTGACCAGCAACTGAGTATCTGAGCTACGATTAACCAGCTCCCACTCCTACTGAAATCACTCTTAGCTGGGAGCCATGTGTTTACTAGTCCCTTGAGACCTTCAGTATTATTCTACTAACAACATGGTAAGGTTATATTTAAATAAGTTACTAACAGTACTAACAGTACTGTTGTTAGTAACTAACAGTTAACTAACAACATGGTAAGGTTGTATTTAAATAACAGTTTAACTTCCCCTAATTATTCCCATTGTTTTCATTTATATTCTAATCTGTCATAATCATTTGTACTCCACCTTTTATTTCATTGGAAAATACTTGGGGAATTCAGAAAGGGAAAATAAAAATCATGTTCTGTGTAAATTACATTTTATCAGATGTATAGTTATATAGCTTGAAAACAGTTAAGATTTTTGCAAGATATTTTACAAGAATGGATATAAGAAACCACTCCTTTGATTGCTGCCGGGACTTTAGAGTAAGATTATCTATCTACCGTCATCAGCATCTACTTATGGGGTTGATAAAGAAAGGAGAACTAAAATTACTAAGGAAATACTGAATGCCAGGCATTTTCCCCTGTAATAACATGTTATGTATTGACTCAGAAATCCTATGTAGTGGGATTATTCTAATTTCATGGGAGAAGTTGTTTTAGATTAGTTGCTGACTAACACCAGAACTGCTCTCTGATTTCAAGACGTTCTGATTCAAATGGTTGTGTCCCTTCCTCCATACGATGATGTTGCAGGGCAAGGAATTTGAAAGAGATCTAGACTTAGGTAGGAAGTAATTTTATTTTCAGTTGGCAGTCCCTCCAGGAAGACGTTATCACTTCTTAACATTCTACATCAGACATTAGGAAGACAAATAGACCATAACAAAATAAGACAGACAATTTCTGGCTGTGGTCAAGATGGCATCTGAGCCAAATGAACTCATTATTGGCCCCACATACCTTTCACCTTGGTTTCTGTTATTTTTCAAATCTTAGAGTATAAGACACTCTATATTGTTGTGTCCTTTACTCTACACTTTTACTTCTACATGATAGTATAGTTGATATAAGGATTAATTTATTTTGCTTCAACTTTTTAAGAGCTAGATATGACTCTGGTGATTTACAAATTGGTAGGATCATAAAACTGAAAACCGTGCCTTCAGAACTTAGATTTTCTCTTTTTTTTTTTTTTCAAATTTATTGAGGTATGATTGATGAATAAAAATTGTGTAAATTTAGCTTGAACAACACGATTTTTAAGGTATAGAATGTAAAGATTTAATATATATGCATATATTGTAAAAATAGTTGCCACAATCAAGTTAATTAACACTGGCATCACTTCACATAATTGTGTGTGTGTGTGCGTGTGTGTGTGGTGAGAGCATTTACTGACTTGGCAAATTTCAAGTGTACAAAACCGTATTGTGAACTATAATCACCATGCTGTTTGTTAGATTTCCAGAACTTATTCCTCTTATAAATGAAAATTTATAACCTTTGGTCAACATCTCTACCCCCAGCCCCTGACAACTTCATTCTTTTAATTCTATTTATTCTACCTCTATTATCATGATCAATTCCACAACTTTTTCTTTTCAGAGTTAAGAATATGAAGATCACTGCTGGCTTATTGCACAAGGATAAAAATTTGAAGGAACAAATTGTGCTTATTCATTACAGCTATTACCAATAAAATGATGCTAAAGTTAGAGTTTGGGAAATTATCTTCTTTACTTTAAGATTGGAGTCATTGACAAATGTTAGCGAGGATGCAAAGAAAGGGAAACCCTTCTACACTGTTGGTGGGAACGCAAACTGGTGCAGCCACTTTGGAAAACAGTATGGAGGTTCCTCAAAAAGTTGAAAATAGAGCTACCCTATGACCCAGCAATCGCACTATTGAGTATTTACCCTAAAGATACAAATGCAGTGATCTGAAGGGGCATGTGCACCTGAATGTTTATAGAAGGAATGTCCAAAATAGCCGAACTATGAAAAGAACCTAGATATCCATCAACAGATGAATGGATAAAGAAGATGTAGTGTGTATGTGTGTGTGTGTGTGTGTGTGTGTGTGTGTATATATATAGTAGAATACTATGCATTCATCAAAAGAAATAAAATCTTGCCATTTGCAATGACGTGGATGGAACTAGAGGATATTATGCTGAGCAAAATAAGTCAGGGAAAGGCAATTATCATATGATCTCTCTGATATGAGAAATTTGAGAGGCAAGGCAGGAGGTTGTGGGGGTTAGGGAAGGTAAAAATGAAACAAGATGGGATTGGGAGGGAGACAAACCATAAGAGACTCTTAATCTCACAAAACAAACAGGATTGCTGGGGGTGGGGGAGTAGTGTTAAGTTGGTTGGGTTATGGACATTGGGGAGGGTATGTGCTATGGTGAGTGCCGTGAAATGTACAAGCCTGATGATTCACAGACTTGTACTCCTGAGGTAAATAATACATTATATGTTAATTAAAAAAAAAAGATTGAAGTCATTGAGAAAGGATGTGAGCACAATCTAGCCATGAATACATTTTATTAAAAGGTTGATTAAGATAGCCACAAATTAAATTATATGTTATAAGATTTAGAAAGTGAAAAAGACATTAATGATTATATAACCCATCATTTATTTAAAAGGAAAATGAGACCCAAGGCACTTGTGAGATTCACCCAACATTATGTTTATATAAGAGGTGACATCTTGCACCCTTGGGTGGCAGTTGGTTGAATGACTGCCTTCAGCTCAGGTCATGATCCTGGAGTCCTGGGATCAAGCCCCACATCAGGCTCCATGTTCGGCAGGGGATCTGCTTTTTCCTCTGACCTTCCTGCTCTCGTGCTCGCTTGCTTGCTCTCATTCTCCCTCTCTCTCTCCCTCTCTCTCTCTCTCTCTCGCAAATACATAAATAAACCTTAAAAAAAAAAGATAACAAAAAAGAGGTGACATCTGGTCCACAGCTTCTGAATTCCATTCCGACATCTCTTAAAACACTGGTTTTCTTCCCTCTCTCCTGACCCCATTTTCTTGATTCACAAATATAACAAAAATGCAAATGTTAATTTTGTTTTTACTTCCTACCATTGTAGATCTAAAAATAGATGGAGGTGGCAAAGTGACTTACCTTCAAGGCTCAGAATGCCTTGATTTTTCAATGAATTGTGAAGACATCCTGCAGTCAGACACCTGCAGGCAATCAACCACATACTTTACCTGTTGTACTTCACTATGGCAATTCCAGGCATGCATGGAAGTGTAACAGACATCCATTGTGGTGGGCATCAAAGAACACCTCAGTGGGAGGAGTGACTCAGGAAAGGTTGGGCCACCCTTGGCTCACAATGTTGTCATGTCAGAAATAAGGTGTTTTCATCAGGATCTAAAAGCTGATGCTCACTCATTTTCCTGATCTTTGCCAACTGACACAGATCATCACTACGAAGCCGGAACAAGAAGGTTAAACCCCAAATTCTTTCATTCAGCCTTGACACAAAGCCTGATTTTTCCAGCACTGAAACATTGTCTCATGTAAGCTTTATATCAGAGAAGGCTTTTGGAAATGTATTTACCTTTTGAATCCATTAGATTATCTTCTACTAATTTATAGCCTTAGATAGAAAAAAAAAAATACATTTCAGAAATTTTATCTTATTTTATTTTTATTTTTATTTTTTTAGCCGAATCTTGACTGCACCCTTGCCTCCGCCTCCGCACAACTCGGCGGCGGCAGGGAAAGAGAGCCATTTCTGAAATTTTAGCTAGATATACCAAATGCAGTGATTCTGAAACACAATGACCTTTTTCTTCTGTGGTGCCAAATTTTTTCCTATTTTTTATCATACAGTGCTGATATATCAGGTTTCAAAGGATAATACAATTTTTAAAATATAATTTCCCCATAATTGGAACTAGTATTATTTTTAATTTTTCCTTTTAATATAAAAATATTATATAAAAAAGAATATATGTTTGGTGCAGGAAATAAATGTAAAAATGCACGAAAGGAAGAAATCATGTAGACCTACATCTCCCACATAATGACTTTAAAAATATTTGTATATATTTGTATGTGAATGTGAGCATCTCTTTTAAAAACAATGTAAACGTCATTACAAAATCTGCTTTTCTTCATCTAGAACTTTATACTGATTATTTTCCCACATTTAAAGCTATACTTTTAAGACATCTTAAAGAGTACTTTGTATTGTCTTCTATTAAAGTGCAGTGATTTATTTTAGTAAGTCCATGTTGTTGGACATTTAGTTTGTTTCTGATTTTCCTATTATAAATAATGCTTACTGAATATTATGTTTATCTTTATACAGCTCAGAATGAATTACCTTGTAGTAGGCCAAAGGGTATACCCACTTTTATCTCCAACAATTTTATATCTCCTTTTACTTCTGCTGTCCAGGGGTCTTGTTTATTTGTTTATTTAAATAATGCCTAGTGGATGCCAGCTCTACGCTAAGCACATTTTCAGTGGTAGGGAAAATAGACACAGTCACAGGTCTGTAGATGAAAACACAGTCTAATAAAGAAGATAGGTAATTAATCAAATAATTACATCCTAATATATATACCATGAAAGCAGAGTAAGGCTGTATGAGAACATTTAGTGGAGAGACTTTACTTGGAGACTTTGTTGGAGAAAAGATGTTTCCCTGATGAACTGACAATCAGGTAAACATCTGAAGGATGGATAAGGATGGATTCATTAGTTTTAAGTGAGAAAAGGCTACAGAAGAAAGAATTCCAGGGACAAGGAAGCATTCATACTATTCCCAAGACTTAAGGTAGTTTACATCAGAAAAAGTGACAATATTGTTAATTATAAAATTAGCATTTTTCCACTACTCAGAGAATTGGAGCAATGGGGAAAAATTAAGGCAGTCATAAAGAAGAAAAAAGCTGCTTTTTCTTTATTATGTGTATGTATTTAATCCCCCTACAATGCATGCAACTTTTTTCTTTTTTGTATTATTTGGTTATTGGTGCAATTTAGTCATTTATAAATTATCTAGGAGTGTTCTGTGCCTGTTATGTTATTAATACCAATTTTAAAAAATCCTTATATTAGTAGGAGTTAGTTATATAAGTACATTGACCTTTTGTCATGTTTTAAAGTATTTTCTTTCTATATTTTGAGGGAAGATTATACTATTATTGATATACATAAATATTATTTCATACAGTTAAATATATCATGTTTCCTTTATACTTTATGATATACTTAACCTTTCCCTACTAAGATTACAGAAACGCTCTAACCCCTCTAACCCCTTCTTGAATTTACAGTTAGAAGTACTTTTTTTGGCTTGCTAAAATGAATTTATACTTCTCAGGAGGTGATTTAATCTTTAGTCATATACATTTAGGCATTATTATCACATGCCCTTAAATTATATATATCTAGGGAGTCAAGATGGCGGAGAAGTAGCAGGCTGAGACTACTTCAGCTAGCCGGAGAGCAGCTAGATAGCTTATCTAAAGATTGCAAACACCTGAAAATCCATCGGCAGATCGAAGAGAAGAAGAACAGCAATTCTGGAAACAGAAAATCGACCACTTTCTGAAAGGTAGGACCGGCGGAGAAGTGAATCCAAAGCGACGGGAAGATAGACCCCGGGGGGAGGGGCCAGCTCCCGGCAAGCGGCGGAGCAATGGAGCACAAAATTGGGACTTTTAAAAGTCTGTTCCGCTGAGGGACATCGCTCCAGAGACTAAACCGGGGCGAAGCCCACGCGGGGTCAGCGTGGCCTCAGGTCCCGCAGGGTCATAGAAGGATTGGGGGTGTCTGAGTGTCGCAGAGCTTGCGGGTATTGGAACGGGAAAGCCGGCTACAGAGACAGAGCCGACAGTAAGCTCGCAGCTCGGTGTTACCTTGAACCGGTCGCAGGCTTGGTGAGCTCAGAGCGCGGCCGGAGGTCAGGCAGACGGGAGTAACTGGGCGCTGTTCACTGAGGGCGGTCTGAGGAGTGGGGCCCTGGGCTCTCGGCTCCTCAGGGCCGGAGACCAGGAGGCCGCAATTTGTATTCCTGTCCTCCGGAACTCTATGGAAAGCTCTCAGGGAACAAAAGCTCCTGAAAGCAAACCCAAGCGGATTACTTACCCCAGCCCCTGCTAAGGGCGGTGCAATTCCACCTGGGGCAAAGACACTTGAGAATCACTACAACAGGCCCCTCCCAGGAAGATCAATAAGAAATCCAGCCGAGACCAAGTTCACCTACCAAGGAGTGCGGTTTCAATACCAAAGAGAGCAGCAGAATTCCAGAGGAGGAGAAAGCAAAGCACGGAACGCATGCCTTTTTCCCTGTGATTTTTTTTAGTCTTGCAGTTAATTTAATTTTTTTCTTTTTCATTTTTTTGTTTTTTTTTCTCGCCTTCTGGTAAAATTTTTTTTTAACTTTTACCTTTTTCTTTTTTAACGTTTTTTAACCAGTTTATCTAATATATATATTTTTTCTTTTTTATATTTTTCTTATTTGTTTTCTTTTTTTAAAATTCTTTTCTTTTTTTTCTTTCTTCCTTTTTGAACCTCTTTTTATCGCCTTTCTCCCCCCTCACGATTTGGGATCTCTTCTAATTTGGTTAAGCATATTTTCCTGGGGTTGTTGCCACCCTTTTAGTATTTTACTTGCTCCTTCATATACTCTTAGCTGGACAAAATGACAAGAAGGAAAAATTCAACACACAAAAAAAAGAGGCAGTACCGAAGGCTAGGGACCTAATCAATACAGACATTGGTAATATGTCAGATCTAGAGTTCAGAATGACAATTCTCAAGGTTCTAGCCGGTCTCAAAAAAGGCATGGAAGATATTAGAGAAACCCTCTCAAGAGATATAAAAGCCCTTTCTGGAGAAATAAAAGAACTACAATCTAACCAAGTTGAAATCAAAAAAGCTATTAATGAGGTGCAATCAAAAATGGAGGCTCTCACTGCTAGGTTAAATGAGGCAGAAGAAAGAATTAATGATATAGAAGACCAAATGACAGAGAATAAAGAAGCTGAGCAAAAGAGGGACAAACAGCTACTGGACCACAAGGGGAGAATTTGAGAGATAAGTGACACCATAAGACGAAACAACATTAGAATAATTGGGATTCCAGAAGAAGAAGAAAGAGAGAGGGGAGCAGAAGGTATACTGGAGAGAATTATTGGGGAGAATTTCCCCAATATGGCAAAGGGAACAAGCATCAAAATTCAGGAGGTTCAGAGAACGACCCTCAAAATCAATAAGAATAGGCCCAAACCCCATCACCTAAAAGTAAAGTTTAAGTCTCAGTGACAAAGAGAAAATCCTGAAAGCAGCCTGGGAAAAGAAGTCTGTAACATACAATGATAAAAATATTAGATTGGCAGCTGACTTATCCACAGAGACCTGGCAGGCCAGAAAGAGCTGGCATGATATTTTCAGAGCACTAAACGAGAAAAACATGCAGCCAAGAATACTATATCCAGCCAAGCTATCATTGAAAATAGAAGGAGAGATTAAAAGCTTCCAGGACAAACAAACAACTGAAAGAATTTGCAAACACCAAACCAGCTCTACAGGAAATATTGAAAGGGGTCCTCTAAGCAAAGAGAGAGCCTACAAGTAGTAGATCAGAAAGGAACAAAGACCATATACAGTAAGTCACCTTACAGGCAATACAATGGCACTAAATTCATATCTCTCAATAGTTACCCTGAATGTTAATGGGCTAAATGCTCCTGTCAAAAGACACAGGGTATCAGAATGGATAAAAAAACAAAACCCATCTATATGTTGCCTTCAAGAAACTCATTTTAAGCCTGAAGACACCTCCAGATTTAAAGTGAGGGAGTGGAAAAGAATTTACCATGCTAATGGACATCAGAAGAAAGCAGGAGTGGCAATCCTTATATCAGATCAATTAGATTTTAAGCCAAAGACTATAATAAGAGATGAGGAAGGACACTATATCATACTCAAAGGGTCTGTCCAACAAGAAGATTTAACAATTTTAAATATCTATGCCCCCAACGTGGGAGCAGCAAACTATATAAACCAATTAATAACAAAATCAAAGAAACACATAAACAATGATACAATAATAGTAGGGGACTTTAACACTCCCCTCACTGAAATGGACAGGTCATCCAAGCAAAAGATCAGCAAGGAAATAAAGGCCTTAAACGACACACTGGACCAGATGGACATCACAGATATATTCAGAACATTTCATACCAAAGCAACAGAATACACATTCTTCTCTAGTGCACATAGAACATTCTCCAGAATAGATCACATCCTCGGTCCTAAATCAGGACTTAACCGGTATCAAAAGATTGGGATCATTCCCTGCATATTTTCAGACCACAATGCTCTAAAGCTAGAACTCAACCACAAAAGGAAGTTTGAAAAGAACCCAAATACATGGAGACTAAACAGCATCCTTCTAAAGAATGAATGGTCCAACCTGGAAATTAAAGAAGAATTGAAAAAAATCATGGAAACAAATGATAATGAAAATACAACGGTTCAAAATCTGTGGGACACAACAAAGGCAGTCCTGAGAGGAAAATATATAGCGGTACAAGCCTTTCTCAAGAAACAAGAAAGGTCTCAGGTACACAACCTAACCCTACACCTAAAGGAGCTGGATAAAGAACAAGAAAGAAACCCTAAGCCCAGCAGCAGAAGAGAAATCATAAAGATCAGAGCAGAAATCAATGAAATAGAAACCAAAAAAACAATAGAACAAATCAACGAAACTAGGAGCTGGTTTTTTGAAAGAATTAATAAAATTGATAAGCCCCTGGCCCGACTTATCAAAAAGAAAAGAGAAAGGACCCAAATAAATAAAATCATGAATGAAAGAGGAGAGATCACAACTAACACCAAAGAAATACACACTATTATAAGAACATACTATGAGCAACTCTACGCCAATAAATTTGACAATCTGGAAGAAATGGATGCATTCCTAGAAACATATAAACTACCACAACTGAACCAGGAAGAAATAGAAAGCCTGAACAGACCCATAACCAGTAAGGAGATTGAAACAGTCATTAAAAATCTCCAAACAAACAAAAGCCCAGGGCCAGACGGCTTCCCGGGGGAATTCTACCAAACATTTAAAGAAGAACTAATTCCTATTCTCCTGAAACTGTTCCAAAAAATAGAAATGGAAGGAAAACTTCCAAACTCATTTTATGAGGCCAGCATCACCTTGATCCCAAAACCAGACAAGGATCCCATCAAAAAAGAGAGCTATAGACCAATATCCTTGATGAACACAGATGCAAAAATACTCAACAAAATACTAGCCAATAGGATTCAACAGTACATTAAAAGGATTATTCATCACGACCAAGTGGGATTTATTCCAGGGCTGCAAGCTTGGTTCAACATCCGCAAATCAGTCAATGCGATACAACACATCAATAAAAGAAAGAACAAGAACCATATGATACTCTCAATAGATGCTGAAAAAGCATTTGACAAAGTACAGCATCCCTTCCTGATCAAAACTCTTCAAAGTGTAGGGATAGAGGGCACATCAATATCATCAAAGCCATCTATGAAAAAACCACTGCAAATATCATTCTCAATGGAGAAAAACTGAAAGCTTTTCCACTAAGGTCAGGAATATGGCAGGGATGTCCATTATCACCACTGCTATTCAACATAGTACTAGAGGTCCTAGCCTCAGCAATCAGACAACAAAAGGAAATTAAAGGCATCCAAATCGGCAAAGAAGAAGTCAAATTATCACTCTTCGTAGATGATATGATACTATATGTGGAAAACCCAAAAGACTCCACTCCAAAACTGCTAGAACTTATACAGGAATTCAGTAAAGTGTCAGGATATAAAATCAATGCACAGAAATCAGTTGTATTTCTCTACACCAACAGCAAGACAGAAGAAAGAGAAATTAAGGAGTCAATCCCATTTACAATTGCACCCAAAACCATAAGATACCTAGGAATAAACCTAACCAAAGAGGCACAGAATCTATACTCAGAAAGCTATAAAGTACTCCTGAAAGAAATTGAGGAAGACACAAAGAAATGGAAAAATGTTCCATGCTCCTGGATTGGAAGAATAAATATTGTGAAAATGTCTATGCTACCTAAAGCAATCTACACATTTAATGCAATTCCTATCAAAGTACCATCCA
This sequence comes from Mustela nigripes, assembly GCF_022355385.1. Taxonomy (NCBI): domain Eukaryota; kingdom Metazoa; phylum Chordata; class Mammalia; order Carnivora; family Mustelidae; genus Mustela; species Mustela nigripes. Next base: position 69,419,872 of record NC_081563.1, on the reverse strand, counting down.
TCTTTTTCAAAGAAATGGAACAAATAATTCTAAAATTTATATGGAACGAGAAAAGACCTCGAATAGCCAAAGGGATCTTGAAAAAGAAAGCCAAAGTTGGTGGCATCACAATTCTGGACTTCAAGCTCTATTACAAAGCTGTTATCATCAAGACAGCATGGTACTGGCACAAAAACAGACACATAGATCAATGGAACAGAATAGAGAGCCCAGAAATAGACCCTCAACTCTGTGGTCAACTAATCTTCGACAAAGCAGGAAAGACTGTCCAATGGAAAAAAGACAGCCTCTTCAATAAATGGTGCTGGGAAAATTGGACATCCACATGCAGAAAAATGAAATTGGACCATTTCCTTACACCACACACGAAAATAGACTCAAAATGGATGAAGGACCTCAATGTGCGAAAGGAATCCATCAAAATCCTTGAGGAGAACACAGGCAGCAACCTCTTCCACCTCAGCCACAGCAACATCTTCCTAGGAACATCGGCAAAGGCAAGGGAAGCAAGGGAAAAAATGAACTATTGGGATTTCATCAAGATCAAAAGCTTTTGCACAGCAAAGGAAACAGTTAACAAAATCAAAAGACAACTGACAGACTGGGAGAAGATATTTGCAAACGACATATCAGATAAGGACTAGTGTCCAGAATCTATAAAGAACTTAGCAAACTCAACACCCAAAGAACAAATAATCCAATCAAGAAATGGGCAGAAGACATGAACAGACATTTCTGCAAAGAAGACATCCAGATGGCGAACAGACACATGAAAAAGTGCTCCATATCACTTGGCATCAGGGAAATACAAATCAAAACCACAATGAGATATCACCTCACACCAGTCAGAATGGCTAAAATCAACAAGTCAGGAAATGACAGATGCTGGCGAGGATGCGGAGAAAGGGGAACCCTCCTACACTGTTGGTGGGAATGCAAGCTGGTGCAGCTACTCTGGAAAACAGCATGGAGTTTCCTCAAAATGTTGAAAAATAACTACCCTATGACCCAGCAATTGCACTATTGGGTATTTACCCTAAAGATACAAACGTAGTGTTCCAAAGGGGCACGTGCACCCGAATGTTTATAGCAGCAATGTCCACAATAGCCAAACTATGGAAAGAACCTAGATGTCCATCAACAGATGAATGGATCAAGAAGATGTGGTATATATACACACAATGGAATACTATGCAGCCATCAAAAGAAATGAAATCTTGCCATTTGCGTCAACATGGATGGAACTAGAGCGTATCATGCTTAGCAAAATAAGTCAAGCAGAGAAAGACAACTATCATATGATCTCCCTGATATGAGGAAGTGGTGATGCAACATGGGGGCTTAAATGGGTAGGAGAAGAATAAATGAAACAAGATGGGATTGGGAGGGAGACAAACCACTCTTAATCTCACAAAACAAACTGAGGATTGCTGGGGAGAAGGGGTTTGGGAGAAGAGCGTGGGGTTATGGACATTGGGGAGGGTATGTGCTTTGGTGAGTGCTGTGAAGTGTGTAAACCTGGTGATTCACAGACCTGTACCCCTGGGGACAAAAATATATGTTTATAAAAAATAAAAAATTTAAAGAAGAAAAAAAATTATATATGTCTAACCCTTTATAATCCATCTATAATATCTAGCAATGAATAATCATACATGTGGAAAACGACTTTAAATCTAATACCACTCTGTAAATCCATACACATAACCTGTGGTTGCTGTTTATACCATTTGTTGCACTTCCTTCCATGTAGCCATTCACACTTGACCGCAGATTTCTGTGAATAGTCAATTGTGTTAATAAAAGAAAGAAATAAGCTCCCTGCCAAGGATCTTGGGTTTAGTCTCAAGTCTCAACATTGTGAAATTTTGGGTGTGAGTTTGACAACTGAGTCCCTAATTAAAGAAAAATTAATATCATGCCTCACCTATTTCAAGTAATTAATTTAATAGGTGTTTGTCATTTCCTATAACATTTACTATGCTAGTCTCATGGAATGTGCATACATTAAAACAAAATAATATACTTGAAAAACATGGCAAAGTCTTTAAAATAATCATTAGCATCAAAGTTTGATGAGACCTATATGAGAGATATAATCCAGAAGCTGAGAGAACAAACACGAGTAGTACCTAGATCATTAGTACCTAGATCTGGAAAACTTTCCAGATGAGCTGATGCCTTGGCTGAATACTCGAAAGGCTAGAGAGAGTCTCTTGAAGAGTAAAGAGCTAAGGTATCTAGCCAACATCCTGTTGTAAGAAATAGCAAACCGTTTTAAAATTGCAAACAAATTCCTTGTGTAAAAAGGAAGTACACAGTGTGTGAAGAGGCTAAGGAACTTTGGAGATTTTTATATGCCAGGTTAGATAATTTGGACTCATACTACAAAGAGATACAAAGAATATTAGCTGCCAAGTCACATGATCAGAAGGACAGAGTAAAGTCACTTTTAAATACACGACTATGAGATATTCATGTCTTAGTCACCAAATTTTGAAATGTTGAAAAACATGCAAGAAAATAAAAGACTGACTCTAGAAAAATAATAAATCCACAAGATATAGCAATGATTTAATAATTTGATATAAACAGAAGGCTTTTGAAATTGTTGTGCAAAGCCTAAAGTACTTATGGAAAAAATAAACAGTCATGAATATTCAGGAGAACTCTGAAAAATGTCACAATAATTTAAAAAACAAGGTACAGATGCATGAATACATATATACACCAAAGGAATAGGAGAGCATGACTGGGAATAAATAATCCAAGTGCAATGGAAACTTTGCATATAGGAAAGAAAGTATCTCAAATTAGTGGTAATATGGACTTATGAATAAATTATTTGGAGTCAGCTGGGTAGAAAATTTAGACTCCTATCTCAAGACATGCATAAACTCCAAATAAATAATGATGTACATGCAAAAAATAAAATCATGTGTGTGCTTGAGGAAAATGAGTGAAATTTGGAGTAGGGAAGATGTTGTAGTTATGATTCCAAATTTAAAACCATACTACTAATCAATTATAAACTGACAAAATCAACCCTAAAAAACATATTTGCATGGCAAAAATTATCGCTGCAGTCAAAAAAATAAAAACTTTGAAAAATGTTCATGTCAATAAAAATTTGTGTGTCTATGGGGCGCCTGGGTGGCTCAGTGGGTTAAGCCACTGCCTTCGGCTCAGGTCACGATCTCAGGGTCCTGGGATCGAGCCCCGCATCGGGCTCTCTGCTCAGCAGGGAGCCTGCTTCCTCCTCTCTCTCTGCCTGCCTCTCTGCCTGCTTGTAATTGCTCTGTCAAATAAATAAATAAAATCTTTAAAAAAAAAATTTGTATGTCTAGAGATCCTTGAGAAGAGTAAGAAAAAGACCAGTAGTTCATTCAATAACTGAACACAGTATAGCCCTAGTTCACAGAAAAAGAGATAAACATGGTCCTGCAGCAGATAAAAAGATGTTTAACTCAATAACAAATAAGAGAAATGCAAAAATCCAAAAGTTTGAGCACATAGTCTGTTGATAGGACAGTGGCAGAAAGGTGCTTTCATTAACTGCTTTCAAGAATGTGAAGATGAACTTGCATTCCCACCGACAGTGTAAGAGGGTTCCCCTTTCTCTGCATCCTGTCCAACATCTGTCATTTCCTAACTTGTTAATTTTAGCCATTTTGACTAATGTGAGGTGGTATCTCATTGTGGTTTTGATTTGTATTTCCCTGATGCCAAGTGATGTTGAGGATTTTTTCATGTGTCTGTTGGCCATTTGGATGTCTTCTTTGGATAAATGTCTGTTCATGTCTTCTGCCCATTTCTTGACTGGATTTTTTCTTTTTTGGGGTGTTGAGCTTCATAAGTTCTTGTAGATTTTAAATACTAGCCCTTTATCTATATATCATTTGCTACTATCTTCCTACCATTTTGTAGATGGCCTTTAGTTTAGTTGACTGTTTCCTTTGCTGGGCAGAAGCTTTTTACCTTGATAAGTCCCAGTAGTTCATTTTTACTTTTGCTTTCCTTTCCTTTGGAGATATGTCTCCAAAGAAGTTACTGCAACTGAGTTCAAAAGGGTTGTTACCTATGTTCTCCTCTAGGATTTTGATAGATTCCTGTCTCACATTTAGGTCTTTCATCCATTTTGAGTTCATCCTTGTGTATGATATAAAGAAAGAAAAAAAAAAAGGGTCTGGTTTCATTCTTCTACATGAGGCTGTCCAATTTTCCTAGTTCCACTCATTGAAGAGACTGTACTTTTTCCATTGGATATTGCTTCCTCCTTTGTTGAAGATTAGTTGACCATAGAGTTGGGAGTCCATTTCTGGGTTCTCAATTCTATTCCATTGAGTCACATGTCTGTTTTTGTGCCAGTACCATGCTGTCTTGATGATTATAGCTTTGTAATATAGCTTAAAGTCTGGCACTGTGATGCGACCACTTTTGGTTTTGGTTTTCTTTTTGAACATTCCTCTTGCTATTTGGGGTCTTTTATAGTTCCATACAAATTTTAGGATTACTTGTTCCAGCTTTGTGAAAAATGTTGATATTTTGATAGGGATTGCATTGAGTGTGTAGATTGCTCTGGATAGCATAGACATTTTAACAATATTTATTCCACCAATCCACGAGCATGGAATGTTTTCCCATTTCTTTGTGCCTTTCTCAGTTTCTTTCATACGTGTTCTCTGGTTTTGGATTACAGATCCTTTACCTCTTTGGTTAGGTTTATTCCAATGTATCTTATGGTTTTTGGTGCTATTGTAAATGGGATGAATTCTTAATTTCTCTTTCTTCTCCTTCATTGTTAGTATATAGGAATGCACCTGATTTCTGTGCATTGATTTTATATCCTGTGACTTTGCTGAATTCCTGTATGAGTTCTAGCAATTCCTCAGTGGCGTCTTTTGGGTCTACCACATAGAGTTTCGTGTCATCTGCAAAGAGTGAGAGTTTGACTTCTTTTTTTGTGGATTTAGATGCCTTTTCTTTCTTTTTGTTTCTGATTGCTGAAGCTAGGACTTCCAGTACTATGTTAAACAACAGTGGTGCAGGGGCGCCTGGGTACCTCAGTGGGTTAAGCCTCTGCTTTCCACTCAGGTCATGATCCCAGGGTCCTGGGATTGAGCCCCGCCTTGGGCTCTTTGCTCAGTGGGGAGCCTGCCTCCCTCTCTCTCTCTGTCTGCTGCTCTGCCTACTTGTGATCTCTGTGTCAAACAAATTAAAAAAAAATCTTAAAAAAAACAACAACAACAAACAAACAGTGGTGAGAGAGAGAGAGAGAGAGGGAGGACATCCCTGTTGTGTTCCTGACCGTAGGGGAAAAGCTCTGTTTTTCACCATTGAGAATAATATTTGCTATGGGCTTTCATATATGGCTTCTATGATATTGAGGTATGTTCCCTGTATGCCTACACCGTGAAGTTTTTTAATCAAGAAAGGATGGTGTATTTTGCGAAATGCTTTTTTTTTTTTTTTTTTTTTTGCATCTCTTGAATCATGTGGTTCTTGTCCTTTCTTTTATTAATATGATGTATCATGTTGATTGATTTGTAGATGTTGAGCCACACTTGTAGCCCAGGAATAAATCCCACCGGTCGAGGTGAATAATCCTTTTAATGTACTGTTGTATCCTATTGGCTAGTATCTTGGTGAGAATGTTTGCATTCATGTTCATCAGTGATACTGGTCTGTAATTCCCCTTTTTGATGGGATCTTTGGTTTTGGGATCAAGGTAATGCTGGCCTCATAGAATGAGTTTGAAATTTTTCTTTCTGTTTCTATTTTTTTTTTTTTATTTTGAAACATATTCAGAAGAATAGGTATTCTTTAAATGTTTGGCAGCATTCCCCTGGGAAGCCATCTGGCTATGGACTCTTGTGTGTTGGGATATTTTTGATTACTGCTTCAATTTCCTTACTGGGTATTGGTCTGTTCAAGTTCTCTATTTCTTCCTGTTTCAGTTTTGATAGTTTATAAGTTTCCAGGAATGCATCCATTTCTTCCAGATTGCTTAACTTGTTGGCATATAATTGCTCATAATATATTCTTAAAATTGTATTTTCTTGGTGTTGGTTGTGATCTCTCCTTTTTCATTCACGGTTTTATTAATTTAGGTCCTTTCTTTTTTTTTTTTTTAATTTTTTGATAAGTCTGGCTAGGGGGTTGTTAATCTTATTAATTCTTTCAAAGAACCATCTTCTAGTTTTGTAAATCTGTTCTACTGTTCTTCTGGCTTCTATTTCATTGATTTATGTTCTAATCTTTATAATTTCTATTTTCCTGCTTGGTACACCACTTTGGAAAATGGTATGGAGATTCCTCAAGAAGTTAGAAATAGAATTACCTAGACACAGAAATTGCACTTCTAGGTATTTACCCCAAAGATACAGATGTAGTGAAAAGAAGGGGCACACGCACCCCAATATTCATAGCAGTAATGTCCACAATAGCCAAGCTGTGCAAGAAGCCGTGAAGACCTTTAACAGATGAATGGACAGAGAAGATGTGGTTGTTATATACAATGGAATACTACTCAGCTATCAGAAAGGATGAATACCCACAATTTGCATCAAGATGGATGGAACTGGGGGATAATATGTTGAGTGAAATAAGTCAATTAGAAAAAGACAGTTATCATATGGTTTCACTTACTTGAGGAATATAAGAGACAGGGCAGAGGACCAAAGGGAAAGGGAGGGAAAACAGAATAGGAAGTCATTAGAGAGGTAGAAAAACCATGAAAGACTCTTAAATAAAGGAAAAATACAGGGTTGTTGGAGAGTATGTGGGTTGTGGGATGGGGTAACTGAGTGATGAGCATTAAGGAGACCATGTAATGTGAAGAGCACTGGGTGTGATACACAACTGATGAATTGTTAAACTGGGTCTAATGATGTACTAGAAGTTGGCTAATTGAATTTAAATTTTAAAAAAATGTGCTGTTGAAGCAACTTTGATGCAGAGAAAATTTGACAACATCTGTTGAAATTATAAATGCACCGTCCTTTGATTCTGCAGTCTCACTTTTGGGAATCTACCCTGTAGATATACCTGAACTGTACAAAATAACAAGTGTTTAAAGTTAATCATGTGGTGTTGTTTTCTTTGCAGCAAACTAATATCTAAGGTATAACTCCACATCAAAATGTTGTGAAGCATTTTTAAAAATGAGAAAACTCTCTGTCCTGATATTCAGTGATCTCAAGAATATATTTTTATATGAAAAAAAGCATGAGGACAGTATATTACAAAGAAGGGAAGAGAATATGTATTCGTATTTCTTAAAATTTGCAAAAGGAAAGACTGGGAAAACACCCAAATTAAAAATGGGAGTAATTACATAGTGTGTCAGTGTGCTAGAACAAGACAAAGATTAGAACAAAAATTCTTTTGTATACCTTTTCTAGTGCTTTGATTTTTATATGCATTATTATCCAAAATTTTAAAGTAATCTAAAATAAAATACAGCATAAATAAAAATACTTCGTTATATGCATATGCAGTGTTTACAAAAATCTGCAGATAACTGAAGTAAAAAAAAACTATATAAAACAGAAAGAAGATCTGTAATTTATTTTTCTGAAGTATTTATCTTCATAGGTGTTTTATGATGGAAGGACATCAGACATTCATAACAATTATAAAATAATAGACATGCATGACCTCTATACAATCTTACTTACCTGTCTCTTGGTTATAGTTGGATTGTAAAGCATAACACATATCATAACAATGATAAAAGAATAATTTTGAACTTACCTGTCTCTTGGGTATAGTTGGATTGTAAAGCATAACACATATCATAACAATGATAAAAGAATAATTTTGA
>NC_081563.1:69269159-69412037 GCF_022355385.1 Mustela nigripes | reverse complement strand
GAAAAGAAAAAAAAGTTTATCTCATTTATATGACTAGAAAGTTGAATCCATTTGTATATTATTAATATTGCAGAGATGGAAGTGTCAGTAGCTATATGGGTTATTAAAAATCATGTTTAATTTTTTTGTTGCTGTGGGAAGTTTATTTGGATTTCTTTTTATATACTTGATGAGAATTTCAAAGCTCCATATAGAAACCAACCAAGGCTAAAATCAATAGTATCATCAGTACTTGCTACTTCTTAGACCCAGGGTGTTCTGTTGTAGCATTCAAAGTTATGCCTGTGAGAAATGGGACTTTAACCTTGAAAGTCAGAGCAATTGAATACTAAAATGGATTTGACTACTTTAGAAAAAGTCTTTCAGAAGCCTTCAAGATTCTTCTGGTAACAAAACTATTTTACTCCTACAAAGCTTCAACTTTGAATTAAATGAGAATGACAGACTTGGACAGAAATCATCAGGAAAATGTACAATCAAAACTGCCAAGCCATGAATCACATACAACCACAAAGCAACAGGCAAGAAAACGACTACGTCTGTGGCCTTTATTGAAGGAAAGATGGTGGAAAATTAAGAGAGAGAGAAACACATTCTGCCTAATATTACCTCAATTTTTTGGTGGAGTAAAGAATGGATGTTCAAAACAAGAAAATAAAAGAGATTAAAGTCTTCACATCAGCAAAAGATGACAGAGGAAGGAGGGAGGAGGTGGGAACAGTAATTATTTAGTACATATTCAAATGATTCATTTAGCTTTCCAGCACAAATAGAACTAATTGTTTGTAGGAGGGGATCAAAGTTACAATCCAATGGTTTCATTGCCTTTCATTTAGTCTTCTTCTTCTTTTTTTTTTTGCTCCTTTTAAATGTCTTTTTTAAAAGATAGGGTAGCGATAATAAAGATCTTGGCAAAGAAAATCAGTAATTTAGAGCTTGATTTACTATCAAGTAATGGACCAGCTGAGGGATTCTACAAACAGCTGCAAGTTGCCATCTTATACATTGGTAGGGGGTTTCAATCAGCAATTAGATTTGTCACTATCAATTCCCCAGACCTACGTTTTGTTATTTCCTTGCTTGCTTTCCAGTAAAAGATCAAAACAGCAAAATTTCTTGGAAAACCATAAACAAATTAGCAGTTTCAAGTAATTACTTCTAACATTTTCCTTTAATTTTAAAGCATTATTAGTCAGCTGAAAGAAGATTTTGGCATCTAGTCATTATGTGCGGCTTTAAATGAAATCAATGACACACTAAAGTGACAGATGGAACTTCAATCGTATACAGTGAGATAAAGCTGGATTCTTGGTGCACTGAATTTCAATTTAGCGGTAATAAAAAAATAAGAATTTGCAAAGTACTCATTTCTTTTTATGAAGATGAATGATTATGAAACTACATGGCTTATGTAAATCTTGAGAATTTAAGGCATTTCTAATTCATATTGAATATTGAGAGAATAAATTGACCTGGGTGCTGGGTAACTTTATATACAATATTCTCTATATAAATAACATTGCCCCCCACCACAGCTGTTATTCTGTCTGCACTGAGTTTTGAGCTCATGGCATGTATTAGAATTAGTCTTTGTAGATTTATTTCTGTGTTTACAGGTTCATTATTTCTTTTTCCCTGTAAACTGAGAGCTGCATGATGAGAAGCATCACTTACGGTTTTTCTGGGGGGGGGTTGTTTTTTGTTTTTTGTTTTTGATTGGGGATTTAGCATAGTGTGAGTGCTCAGTAAACATTTGTTGAATTAATGATTGTTAATTAGGCACTATAATAAGACAAAAAGTTTTTATGTTCCATTTGGAATCAGGGTGTGAGATCACATAGTTGAGGCTTTGGGGACAAGCTTCCCAAGTTTTGACCATTAATTTTTTCTTCTGTCTTCTTGACAGTGTTATGTACATTTTCTACATTTATGGATTTTTCAGGGTAATGTATACACTTATCTAGCACATGGAAAAGGATATGGTACACCAGTCCTAAGGAGTCCTTTTATAATCTTCAGTATCTTTCCCAAGCTTATTGTTTCTCTTTTTCCAAGTTTTTAATTGGACAGTTAACCTCTGTCCTAAGTATATGATGATTCTCCTAAAAAAGATCATCCTGCCAACTCCATTTTTTTGATGCTGAAAATATCACTTGCCCAGGAGAAGCTATGAGCATGTATTTTCCTACTGAGAAAAGGTATTTCCTTTTTGTGTGTGATTGCAGTTTATATATAACTACTGTTTACAAGCACTGTGCAGACACTTTTCTAGAAGTTGTATTTGTTACCACAACTCTATTGGCTTGGACATTATTTTCAACATTCTACAAATGAGTAAATGAAACCTCTGAGAAGTTAAATAACTTCCTGAAATTGTTCAGCTGGTAACTGATAGACCAGGTCATCAAACTGAACAAAGTTTATGCTCTTAACCACTACCTTGACTGCATTTATAGTTGAAACAAGCACATCATTTTTGTCTCTGAAATAGGTAAAGGTTTTGGGCTTAAGACTTATATTGTAACCCAGCTTTTAATAGGTAAGTGTGATGAACTGGCCCTATTTTATGAGGGCATGAGGAATGTAGACAACAATGGCCAAAGATGGGTAGGGCTGTAAAAAAAAAAAAAAATTGGGGGGCATGAATCTTTCCTTTTTGTCTTTCCCCATTATGTTTCTCACCTCAATAAAATTTCTACCTAGAAAAGAGTAATCTTGATTCAAATTGAGCAGAACTACATGAGCCTTGGTGTCCTTTGACCAATAATATGACATTGTGGACACAGGGAGGTAATAGCCTCATTAAGCCTAATTGCAATGAAATTTATAAACATGTTCTCCAACGAGGACCTTGGCCATCCTTCCAATTAGTTCTTAAGGCACTTTATGTTGGTTAACTACTACCTAGATGAGAAGATATTTCAGACAGGAAATCACTGCTGAGTATTCAGTTTAGAAGTCTCCATTTGGGCCATGTGACTATTTCTCTCTGCTGGCATGTTTCATTTGGAATTCATATAATCAGACATTATTGAACACTTGCTGCATACAAAGAATTGAGTTACACAGCCCAAAAATACAAAGATGAATAAGTTATTCTAAAGTTGTTTTTAATGATTTTATAATGGAAAACATAATTCATTTTCAAATTCAGTAATTTGGACACTGCAGAGGGAATCACCCCCCACTCCTAAAAAATTCCTCTATCCTACCATTCTTGCCACAGTGTCATTCTCTGAATTACAGTTAGCAATTACTTCTCAATTAATAATTACTACTCAGTTTCCTCCACCCAAAAATGTTTTTGCAAGTAAGTGCTGTGTATATACAGATGCATATTCATAATAAACTTATGTACATTAAACCACCCTGTAATTATGTTCTGCATCTTTTTCTCTTTTGATGTAATAACAATAAATCTTGAAATACTCCAAAGCAGCACAGAGAGAATAAAATAAAATAGAATAATCCAATGCATGGATGTGGCAAAATCATTTAATGAGTTTCTATTGAAGGATATTTAAGTCTTTTATTGCAACACTGCAGTGAATATTCATACTTAAATCTTTGTGCTTTCATGCAAAAATATCTGTATGATGAAGTTTTCTTAGTGGAATTGCTGGGTCAAAGAGTATATGTGTTTTAATTCAAATAGTTATTAAACTACCTACCAAATAGATTTTACCCTTTGTGCTATTTATGTGCAAGAATGGTTGGCAAGCAACTATATAAATAGCTTTTTAATAATCAAAATAAAATATGTGCATCATTAAAAATATTTAATTGTAAAGAAGGGCTCATAATACAAATAAGCCTTTGTTGTTGTTGCTTTTTGGCATTCTCTGTTCTGTTCTAAAAAGGGATCAAATTTTAACTCTTATCTCTGTGTTAACTTCTGGTATTTACCTCCTTTGTTTTTGTGATTTATGGTAAGAAATATGTTTGGTCTTTAACCATGTTACTTGCCCAACCCTTGGAATTTCCTAAGTAAACCTAACTATAAAGATGTCTTTTGTATGTTAATAAAGCGGCTTTTGGAAAGCATCTAAAGATGAAACTAGTTGCAAGTGAAGTCAATCTTGTGCTTGAAGGGTTGGAACTTTCAATCCTAATCCCCTGACTTTGGGGGAGGGGAAAGTGTTTGGAATTTGAATTAATCACCAACAGCCAATGAGTTAATCAACTCTGCCTATATAATAAATAAAGCCTCCATAAATAAACAAAATAGGAGAGGATTCAGAGAGCTCCTGGGTTGGTGAACACATGGAGGTTCTAGGAGAATGGCATGCCCAGAGAGGTCTTGCCCTCGACATCTCTCTCTTCTGGTTGTTCCCGAGTTATAACCTTTTATAATAAAATAGTAATCTAGTAAGTACACTGTTTCTCTGAGTTCTGTGAGTCTCTAGCAAAGTAATCAGACCCAAGGAGAGAATCATAGGCACTTCTGATCTGTAGTCATTAGGTCAGAAGTACAGGTAATAACCTGGGTTTGTGATTGGCATTCTGAGCAGGAGGGAGTCATTGGAACTTCTGGTTTAGCCAGTAGGCCAGAAGCACAGGTGACAACCTAAGCTTGTGATGGTCCTCTGATGGGGAGGGGAGAGTCTTATAGGACTAAATCCTTAACCTGTGGAATCTGATACAGTCTCTGGGTAGACAGTGTCAGAATTGATTTGAATTCTCTGATAGTAGTAGAGTATCCAGTTGCTTACTCTTGCTAGGAAACCTTTACTCTCTAAGAATTGAACTGGGCCGTCTGCATCTCTAAATTAGGTTTTATTAATATCATTGATTAGCACATTTTAGATATTATATAATATCTAAATAGATAATTATATAATCTATTATGATAAATGGGGATTTTCATACATTCTTACTTTCTTAGTCACTCAAATGATTGCCAACTTCCTTTTCTCAACATATGTTCACTATACTTAATAACTGAAGTGGGTGGCTTAGTTAAGCATCTGACTCTTGGTTTCGGCTCAGGTCATGATTTCAGGGTCATGAGATAGAGGCCTGATGCAGGTTCCCTCCATGCTGGGCTTGCTTAAGATTCTCTCTCTCCCTCTCCTTCAGCCCTTCTCCCCCTAAGGTCATGCATTCTCTGTTTCTCTAAAACAAAACAAATAAAATAAAATAAAATTAAAAAATAATTATACCATTTACTTCAATAACTTAATACATATATAAACCTTATTTCCAGTTCCATCAAATATAGGCATCTTCTCAGGCGCCTGGGTGGCTCAGTGGGTTAAGCCGCTGCCTTCGGCTCAGGTCATGATCTCAGGGTCCTGGGATCGAGTCCCGCATCAGGCTCTCTGCTCAGCAGGGAGCCTGCTTCCCTCCCTCTCTCTCTCTGCCTGCCTCTCCATCTACTTGTGATTTCTCTCTGTCAAATAAATAAATAAAATCTTTAAAAAAAAATATAGGCATCTTCTCTAAAATTCCCCTTTGTTAATTAAAGACACTTCTCTCTTCCTTTCTTCTAGCCTTTCTACTCCACACACTGGGGTCTTTATTTTACTTCCATATCATTAAGTTATATAGCATATACACATACATAACATGCACATAAATGAAGATATATAATGTATATATTCTATCCTGAATCATTTTAAGCCTCCTAGAGTTTGTTCATGAACTAATTTGAATGTTGAAAATTAAAGAAGGTTTCATTATTGTGAATATGAACATATAGTTCGCTGTATAGCCAGAGTGTATTGACTACATTTTCTTTTGTATCAGTTTTGCTTCTTCTTCTCTTTGAATATTACATCTTATGTTGTTCTAATTTTTCCCTTCTTTCTTTACATTTTTTGGGGCCAAATATCCCAGAGAAAATATAAAAAGAGCATGTACAAGGAACAATACAAAAGAAGCACTCTTGATGTCCAGGATATGAACAGAGATACATATATGCATAATGTTATGAGCTTCTTTTACTCATTATTACAGTTGTGAGATGAACCTATGTTGTTACCTGTCGTTACAATTTGTTGTTTTTAGCCCTGAATTATTATTCCATTGTTTGAAAATTGAAGAATATATCCATTCCTTCATTGAACATTTAGGTTCTTTCCCATGTTTGCCTATTATGAAAAAAGTTGTTATAAACATTTTTGTATGTGTTCTTTGGTAGTGTAGGTAGATTATAAATTACTTATAGGTTTAGCCTATTTTTTTTTTTTTAATTTATTTGACAGACAGAGATCACAAGTAGGCAGAGAGGCAGGCAGAGAGAGAGGAAGGAAAGCAGGCTCCCTGCTGAGCAGAGAGCCCAATGCGGAGCTTGATCCCAGAACCCTGGGATCATGACCTGAGCCGAAAGCAGAGGCTTTAGCCCACTGAGCCACCCAGGTGCCCCTAGCCTATTTTAATAGATATGGCCAAACTGTTATGCAAAGTACTATACTAATTTATAATTCCACTGGTAATGTAATATATAAGAATCCCAGTCGTTCCTCATACTCTGCAGTACTTGGTACTGGCAGACTTTTAAATTTTAACCATTCTAGTGGGCGTGAAGTGCTATAGCAGGATTTTAATTTGAACTTTCCCAATAGCTAAATATGCTGAGGATCTTTTCATATACCCATTGGTTATTTGGGTATTTTCTTTCATGAAGTGTCTAAGTATTTTCCCATTTTATTTTTTTTTAAGATTTTACTTATTTATTTCTCAGAGAGAGAGACAGAGAAAGAGAGAAAGAGAGAGCACAAGCAGGGGGAGTGGCAGGCAGAAGGAGAAGCAGGCTCCCCACTGAGCAGAGAGCCTGATGTGGGACATAAAGGCAGATGCTTAATAGACTGAGCCAACCAGGTGTCCCAGTATTTTCCCATTTTAAATGAGATTGTTGGTCTTTTGGCTTTTGACCTATAAGATGTCTTTTTATATTCTAGATACAAGTCTTTTGTCAGATATATATAATATGAATATTGTGTCAGTTTACTCAGGCTTCCATATCAGAATACCGTTGATTCTTTGCCTAAATTACAAATTTTTTTCTCATAGTTCTGGAGGCTGGAATTCCAAGATCAAAATGCTGGTTGGGTTGGTTTCTGGCAATGTTCTTTTCTTGGCTTATAGATGGTCACCTTTTCACTGTTTTTTCACAGGGCCTCTCTGTGCACACAAACTCTTACTGTCTCTCTTTTAAGGACATGACCTATTAAATTAGGGGCTCATTTATGATAAAGGGACATATTTAGAAAACATAAGAGTGGCTGTATTTAAATATACAATGTGGAAAGAAAATGGGAGTAGAGTGTGGTTAAAGTATACCAGGAATCAGCAATCAAACACACAAAGAATAAAAATGTATATGGTTATGATATGTTATTTTAAAAAATATTTTATTTATTCATTTGACACAGAGCAAGAAAGAGCACAAGAGAAAGAGAGAGAAAGCACACAAGCACAAGCAGGGAGAGTGGCAGGCAGAGGGAGAGGGAGAAGCGGGCTTCCTGCTGAGCAGGAAGCCTGATGCAGGGCTCCATCCCAGGTCCCTGGGCTCATGACCTGAGCTGAAGGTACATGCTTACCAACTGAGCCACCCAGGAACCCCTGACTGTGATATATGTTAAACTGAGGAATGTCATAGCAAGTAAAACTATGGTGGAGAAACTTAAATTATTTTTTTAAGGAAACTTTTGTAAAATGTTCAGAGTTTTTGCATATCTTAAAATGTATTTACTATACCTTCATATTTGAGCGAAATATTTGAGTATAATTTCACTGTTGATATTAGTTTCTCATGGTTATTTATTTATTTATTTAAGTTGAAGTATAATTGATATATTATATTAGTTTCAGGTGTATCATATAATGATTCTGCAGCTGTACACATTGTGCAGTGGTCACCCACAATAATTCTAGTTAGCATCCATCATCATACATAGTTATAGAATTTTTTTTCTTATGATGAGAACATTTAAAGGGAAATACGTGCACCCTGATGTTTATAGCAACATTATCAACAGTAGCCAAACTGTGGAGAGAGAGCCCAAATGTCTATTGACTGATGAATGGATAAAGAAGATTATCTATCTATATAGATATAGATATATGTAATATATATATATATATAATTAAGTCCATTGACTGATGAATGATAAAGAAGATTATATATCTATATATGTAATATATGTATAATTAGTCCATTGACTAATGAATGGATAAAGAAAATGTAGTGTGTGTATACACAGACACACACATACAATGGGATATTACTCAGCCATTACAAAGAATAAAATCCTGACATTTTTAATGACATGGATGGAGCTAGATTGTATTATGCTAAATGAAATAAGTCAGTCAGAAAAAGACAAACACCATATGATCTCACTTATATGTGGAATTTAAGAAAGAAAACAGATGAGGAAGTGGAGATGCAACGTGGGGGGTTAGGGGGGTAGGAGAAGAATAAATGAAATAAGATGGGATCAGGAGGGAGACAAACCATAAGTGACTCTTAATCTCACAAAACAAACTGAGGGTTGCTAGGGGGAGGGGGGTGAGGAGAAGGGGATGAGTTATGGGCATTGGGGAGGGTATGTGCTATGGTGAGTGCTGTGAAGTGCGTAAACCTGGCGATTCACAGACCTGTATCCCTGGGGATAAAAATACATTATATGTTTATAAAAACATATTTTTTTGGCTTTTTAGCCAAAAAAAAAAAAAGAAAAGAAAGAAAGAAATAGAGGTAGCATTCAGAAGAAATCAGTAAACATTTTAAAGGTGGTTCCTTATGGAAATAATTTCTTTGGTCAGCAGGGGAGGGCGGAGGTCTGTGGCTTTCCCCTAGAAAGCAACATGAATGCTTCATTTTTAAATCACCCCACTGTACTTTTTGGTACAGATATTTGAAATGTTGGAAATAAAGCATGCTGGAAAATAACATGAAAAGGGCTTCTCAAATCTTAATAATGCTCTGTATCTTAAGAATTGGTTTTCTGAGGCGCCTGGGTGGCTCAGTGGGTTAAAGCCTCTGCCTTTGGCTCAGGTCATGATCTCAGGGTCCTGGGATCGAGGCCCTCATTGGCGGTCTCTGCTCAGCAGGGAGCCTGCTTCCTCCTCTCTCTGCCTGCCTCTCTCCCTACTTGTGATCTCTGTCTGTCAAATAAATAAATAAAAATCTTAAAAAAAAAAATTGGTTTTCTGGGTGTGTTCATTTGTGACAGGTAACTTTGGGACACACATTTGTGATGTGTGTACTTTTATATATGTTTAGTTTACCTTAATAAGCATTGAAAAACAAAAATAAAATGTTCTCTGAAAAAAAATAAAAGATAGAAAGAAAACAGATGAACTTATGGGAAGGGGGGAAAAAAAGAAAGAAGGAAACAAGCCATAAATGACTCAATGACAAGGAACAAACTAAGGGTTGATGGGGGGAGGTGGATGGGTGATGGGCTAGGTGAGTGGTGGGCATTAAGGAGGGGACTTGTAATGACGAGCATTGGGTGTGGTATGTAACTGATGAATTACTGAATTCTACTCCTGAAACATATCGCACTGTATGTTAACTACTTCAAATTTATATTAAAAATAATAAAAAGAAATAAAATAAAAAATAAAAATAAGTAAAAGCCCCATAGAACTTTAAAAGGATTAATCTATTGGGTTTTATCAAGTCTTTCTGGTGATATGTTTGAGTATAGTTCAGTAGGACTATATAGAATCAGCAGGACTGATTCTTTTCCTTTTGTAGATTGCATTTTTGGTTTATTTATTTCATTCATTTTGTTTAAGTGTTTATTGACAGATTTTTTTAAAGGTTTTATTTATTTATTTGACAGTCAGAAATCACAAGTAGGCAGAGAGGCAAGCAGAGAGAGAGAGAGAGAGAGAGAGAGAGAGGAGGAAGCAGGCTCCCTGCTGAGCAGAGAGCCTGATGTGGGGCTCGATCCCATGACCCTGGGATCATGACCTGAGCTGAAGGCAGAGGCTTTAACCCACTGAGCCACCCAGGCGCCCCGACAGATTTTTTTTTTTTAATTTTATACTCTAGAAACTTGGTTCTCAAAATGTTATGTCTAGGTATGGTCTTTTGCATTACTGTCTGGGCATATGGTGGGCATGTCAATTGTACTTTAACTCTGGAATATTATCTTGTATTATATTTCTAAAATTTTTTATCCTATTCTCTCTCTTATTTGGGGAACTTGCATTCTTTATTTTGGACTTTAGGAACTGATGTTCTTTTTTTCTTTCTTTTTTTTTTTCTTTTTTTTTGCATATCTAGGTGTCTTTTACTTTTCCTGAGAGTAACTCACACAAAGACAATGATAATATTCTCTGTTTTTTTTTCCATTTCATTCTATGACATGCCTTGATGATATGATCACATGTTCAATGTAATCATAATTATTAAGAGAGATAATGTATGTGATTCAAATGGTATAGTCTAGGCACCAAGTAAATGTTAATTGAATTTGTGAACAAAGATATGCATACCATATTGTAAAACTCTTCCATATTTTACATATGCATAAAATTCTATTTGTCCCTAAAGTAGTTCCAAAATAATATTTAAGTACATTCCTCAAATGTCATGCATGCATATACTTATTTATATATATGTATAGATATATCAATATAGATATATGAGAGTCAGACATAGACATAGAGTATGTATGATTAAATGTATACACATATATGCCCATGTATGTAAAGGACAATACCAACATATAATTTCCCTGTGCTTCGATTGTAGTCTTACATTCTCAATTAGTAATAGTTAGCCCAGTAAACTATACTATAAGCTCTAAGTCAATAACAGTCTTGGCCTATATTGAAATGTTCTCTGACAAGTGCTTTACCATGATAGCCTATCTGAGTATATCCCTTTTTTTAAAAGATTTATTTATTTGAGAGAGAGGAAGAGAGAGAGCATGAGCTGGGGGAGGGGCAGAAGAATATGGAGAGGCAGAGAACCCCAAGTTGACTCCACAATGAGTGCAGAGCCCAAAGTGAGGCTTGATCTCATAACCCATGAAATCATAACCTGAGCTGAAATCAAGAGCTGGCTTCTTAACCAACGAAGCCCAAAGGGTGCCCAAAGGGTATTCTTAATATGTGTGTAGCTTCTTCTATTGTGAGGTCTCATTCTGCCGTGTTTTCAGCGTCCTAACAAAGACTTTTGACTCATCAAAACTGAGTAAATACATAAAAAGAAACCCAAGAAGAATATTATTCTACATTTTCAAATGCAAATTTTATAGCATCTTCAGGTAGATTAAAAAAAATATACAGTTTAGAAGCCACGTATAGATTGTGTGGGAAGACCTTGACATTACAAAGACATCTGTAAACTTCTCAGGACCTGAAAAGAATGTCAATACTTATGTGAATCACCCTGGAATTAACTTGGCTTGTTCCCCAAAATAATTTTTTAAGTGGAGAGGTAATTGCCAATATACAAGGTTAGAAACAGCTCCATAGGAGCCATGCCTACTCTGGTTCAGTTCTTTCACTACTAGTAAATTTGCTCCCTTTACAAAACAGGTGTTGTGTATTGGTTTGTTAAGCTTTCAGAGCAACTTGTTTATGACTCAGGTGAAGTTGTTGACGTCTAAGGGTCAATTTGTTTACATTGAGGAAGCTGTATCAGGATGTTGTTACCAACATCTGTTATTTTCATTAAGTACTCAGTTGCTCAACTGTCCACAGGTGCTGCTGGGCACTTATCAGTAAGAACACATGGAAGAACAGCTAGGATGTAACTGACCTTTAAACTTTAAATACCAAGAGTTTTTGAAGGCTTACCAGGAGTGTTCAAGTCTGGGCAAGACTACCCTTTGCTGATCTAAATAGCTCTCCACCGACTGTGGGGCATTTGCCTCTGCCACAGCAAAGCAACTCTGTCAGTAGTGGTGAAAATTGCACAGCGGCTCCTTGAAGGAAATCATCTTGCCCACCAGCACTGGCATCTTCATTTCCCTAGCAACTTGAACTTGCTCTAGCAACAAGCGACTTTTGCTCTGGCAGTAGCTGCGCTCGGTTGGCAAAGCTAACTCCTCTAAGATCCAACTTGTTGAAAGGTACGTTTCAACTAAATTCTGACTTTATTCCTTACAGCCACCCTTCTCCTTAAACAACAGTTTAATTGATTTATTGCCGGTTTGGGTTATGTTATTTTTATTAGCTTATTCAGAGACATTATTGCCTTGTGAAATATTGTCATAAAGTATAATTCCTGTGGTGAACCTGTGTTGAATTATTGGCAAAGACATTTTCAGTCTCTGAGCTTAATTGTCTTGAACAAAACAACAGGGTATGTGTGAAGGAGTCCTAATACAAAAGCCAAAACATAGTTAATATGTAGGGGCCATTATTCATGAACAATAAACTGAGGCATCTGAGTTCTTGGACTTATGCTAGGCAACATAAAGTTCTTTCATGATTTATATCCCTGGTGTTAATTGCATAGGGATGTGCGTGTGTGTATGTATATACCATATGCCTTATTGGTCTTTTTTCTACTAGGGATGTTATTCCTTCAAGCAATGTAACAGAGAACTTCAGTGTAAAAGTTGTGAGCTGAAGTATCCATATGTTAATGAGTAAAAGAGTAAACTCCAATATGTTTAAATAGTAAGATGGTATAAAGATAAAGGGAATAAACAGAACAGAATCTAGAATAAGGGCAAAGAGACACTTGTAATAATAGAATTTAAAGTAATTCCAGAAAATATAAATTCCAAGAGCAAAAAGAAAAAAAAAATAGAAATGAGAAGTTTCCCTGAAGAGATGAGAAAATTAGCTAATATTTTAAAGCCCATGATTCACAGAAAGCAAGAAAATAAAAACTGGAGACAGTATAAGAACCTAAGAAAGCAGGGCTGACAAAGAAAATGAAGTTTGCAGAATTGGAAAGAAATGAAAAAATAGCTACTGACTAAAACTCACCAGGGAATACTTTTTTAAAAATGTGAACATACATAAACCAGCAGGACCAAATAAAATGGATCCCTGGGTGTTGAGGGAATTGACTAATGAACTTCCCAGCATAGTCACAATTGCAGCTGGAAAGTCATGGAGCACTACAGAGAGCTAGAAAATTGGAAAACAACAAATGTGGCATGATTTCCTGAAGAGGGGAAAAGCGTTGTTCTATCATGTACCTTCCAGTAAGCTGAATGCCAACACTTTAAAAAACAAAATAGACTATTAGAGTTGTCTTACTTGAGTTCCTCCAGGGCAAGCACTTTAGTAGTGTGCATAGTATATGGTTCAATTTGCACAACAAGGGGAAACTCCATAAATAATGTTTGCCCCAGAGGGTAACTGAGTCACAGTGAACAAAACCTACTTAGCAAATTCACTTTTTTCCCCACAAAATCATATAGGATAACAGAAATTTAAAAGCCCCATAGTTAAACATTCTTGATATTTACAACATAGAATTATTCACGAAGAAGATTACTTTGCAATGCAATAGGATAGAGGCCATGAGTTTTAATTTTATTTCATTATAGAACTCTCAAGGGCTTAGATGCTTGGCTGGATTTCAGTCCCAGCTTCCACAATCTAATTTTTGACTACAGAAATTTATCATATCTCTGAGTCATCAGATTGTTCATCAGTAAAACTTCTAACAATAAAGATTATTTATTCATCTGTGATTTTTTCATTAAAAAAAAATAGGACAGCTACTGTGAAAATTAAATAGATAACATGAGAAAACAAACCAATTATCTAGAACAGCACCTGGAAAAATAGCAGGGGTTCAATAAAATTTAGTTCCATTCCCTCTCTCCATTTCTCACACAATATTCTTCAACTCTTTAATACAACATAAGGGAAACATAATAAGTTTTGAACATAATAAGGGGATCTTTATAGGAAAATGGAAATTTAGCCTCTTGGTAAAATATTGCACAAAATTCTGTTAAGTAGTCATCTGTTCTTCACAGAGGACCTAAATCCCTTAATTGTGGTTTTAGCTTCTTGTATACATTTGAACTTGAG
Organism: Mustela nigripes; assembly: GCF_022355385.1. Classification (NCBI taxonomy): domain Eukaryota; kingdom Metazoa; phylum Chordata; class Mammalia; order Carnivora; family Mustelidae; genus Mustela; species Mustela nigripes. The sequence continues at coordinate 69,398,063 of NC_081563.1, read as the reverse complement.
AGATAGCAATAGGAGAATGTGACATTCTAATAGCTGAAAAATATGATGGGCAGTTCATTACTGCATATATGATAAGATACATATGTGAATAGCTAGCTTTTTTTCATTCTCTGTAACAATGTAGCTATGTAAATTTGCTTTCTTTAAATTTACTGCAGTTAATTCACAGCAAGGATAAACTACAGAGTTCAAAGATACTTGACTATTTGTGTTCCCACTCAGATTTGTTTACTATCTTTCTATCTGTAAACTAAGCTGCAATTTCTTTTCCTCTGTTATTTCTAACATTTAGTATATCAGCCAAAGGAGATGCCTATTTAATTATTTCAAAGACACATTCTTTTTTTTTGTTGCTTTATTTTAAAATAAAAACTTTCTGAGGATGCCTGGGTGGCTCAGTTGGTTAAGCATCAAACTCTTGATTTTTGACTCAGGTCATAATCTCAGGGTCTTGGGACTCTAGCCCTACATCAGGCTCCATGCAGCCTGGAGCCTCCTTGTTTCTCTCCCTTTGCTCCTCCCTCCATTTGTTCTCTCTCTCTCATTCTCTACCCCCTCTATCTCTACAGTAAATAAATAAATAAATAAATAAATAAATAAAATCTTTACAATAAAGTTTCTATCCTTCTATAGAAATATTTGTCATTATTTGGCTTTAATAAAAAGGCACTTCTAAAACTGATTTTAAAACCCTCCCAATCCTTAAGTGGGTAGGAGAAGAATCAATGAAACAAGATGGGATTGGGAGGGAGACAAACCATAAGTGACTCTTAATCTTACAAAACAAACTGAGGGTTGCTGGGGGGAGGGGGGTTGGGAGAAGGGGGAGTGGGGTTATGGACATTGGGGAGGGTATGTGCTTTGGTGAGTGCTGATTCACAGACCTGTACCCCTGGGGATAAAAATACATGTTTATAAAAAATAAAAAATTAAAAAAAAAAAACCCTCCCAATCAACAAATGAGAACTTCAGCTGTCCCACAGAGACTGTCCCACACTGTGAAAGGTAACCAGTTGGTGTCAGCAACAACCCTGTAACTGAAGCCTGGAGTCACCCAATTTGTAGACACTTCTGTTTCTACTTTGCCTACTGTTTTCTGATGTCCATGTTTCCCAAAGCCTGTATATAAGATCAGCAATGTTATTTTTTCAGAGACACTGTGTCTTCAAAGCGCAACTCTCTGTTGCTGATCAAGAAATAAACAAATTTTATTTCAAATATTAAGTGGCAATTTCTTCCTTCCACATACTTAATAAAATCAGAAAAGTTAAAATTACTTTTTTCTCATCATTTGTAAACAGTTTCAGTATCTTTGAGTCACATTTTGGTACATTCTATTCACAATGATTTAAGAGACTAAATCAAAGAAGACTAACTCTCCTGAGGTATATAATTTATCTCTTGCTTAAACCACAAATAAATGATATTTTTATGTACTATCTGTGAATCAGCATTTACTTAAATTCAAAGAAAGATCTCTAATCCAAGAATTACACCTTTTACTATGTTAAAATTTTATCTGAAATGAAATCCTCAAGAAAAGGAACAGGAAATGAATTTGTTCAGAAAGGAGTTTCATATCCTGCATTTTGAGTTTCACCTCCTAACTTTACCTGGTCTAAAGGCAAAAACTAACATCTAATCCCATCTTTATAAGCTTTTATATGCTCAGTAGTATCCCAATTTCTTCCAGGGTAATAAGGAAATCATTAGTCATCATTCAGACTATTGGGAATAGACACTGCAATTGTTCACTCACCTAACTTATGTAGAAACTTTTATACTGGTGGTCATTCCACAGAATAGAAAAGCAAACACAGATCACACACACACACAAAAATCCCTTTATGATATAATTATGATGAAAGTCTGTTGAAATCTTCTAAATTCCTACCTATTCAACTTCTGTCCATCAGAGCGTAAAAATTCTACATAGTCTCTTAAACTGATGTGGTGGGGAAAATTGCCACCTCTGATCTTCTATGAAAAGATAGATTCTAGAATTCCAGAGAGATAATTTCAAGCTAGGACTACTCATTCCAGTTAAGGCAAGCAGAGCCGGTATTCACTATTTTTTTTTTTCCCTCTCCAGCTCTCTCTTTCCTCTCCTCTCCTTTCCTTTCCTCTCCTCTGTTAAATAACATTTCCTCTCCTCTGTTAATTTTTTTTTATCATATCATGTCATATAGACTTTACTGTCTTTTCCATTCCTATTCCCCCCTCTCTGGGTTTAATTTGGGTTATTTCCTACTAAGTTTTCTAAAATATATGCTTTTTAATAACGGTTATTAATTCCATCTGTTATATTCTTTTGTGTTTTCATATTTTAATAAGAATTAATTTTTATTATTTCCCCTTACAGAATGTGCATTTGATTTCTTATATATTTCAGAACTCTCTTAACATTGTCAATGCTTTCCTTTATCTTTTGAACATAGTAATCATAAAGTTCTGTTGTTTTTCTCTTAGCTTTAGAGCATTTGGTCCTGTTTCTTAAAATGCCTACCAGCTCCAAATATACCTGTCGTTGTTCTGCTTGTGATATGAAAAACTTCATCTTTGCCAGGTGGCATAATTTTAAGCTTTGTTAGTAGAGGGCACTGGAGGAATGCTGGAAAGGGAAGGGGAACTTCTTCCTGATTCTTCTGTACACTCTTTTGATAGGCTCCCCATCAAGTAGCAGTCATTAGTGCATTTCACCTCCCCATAGGCAGCAGTGCCCCAAATCCCAGAAGGAATCCTTTCAGGGTACTGCTATTGATCCAGTGAGTTCCATGCATGCCATTTCCCTGTGGACAACTCCCTTCAGTACCCCCATAGTTGCCAATGGATTCTAGGTACAGAATATCCCTACTATTGGCATAGTCTGGCGCCCCAGAGGGTAGATCCCTAGCTGCTTCCATAGCGCAGAGGCTTTATATGGATGGTTTTCTCAAACCCCAAAGGAGAGATTTTTAGATATTTCCACTAGGGCTGCAACTCAAAGAATGTCTTTGTTGTCTCATGTTTAATAGCTATACTGTCTTTCAGGAGGTCTGGAGCGGGATACTCTTACAGATTTTTTCCTTAAATGTTTGCTCTGCTCTAACCTAAGAGTAGTAATGACTTCTTTTTATATATGATATCCCCTTTTTCTTTAGAATTCTCTTTATACCTTGGCAGCTAATGTATAGCTTTATACCCCATTACTATAATTTCCTATTATTGTTAATAATTCTTTATAAAAATATTTTTGCAAGTTGCTTTCTGGTATGTGGCTCCTGATTGGCTCCTGACTAGTACAGACTTGATACTGGGAAGATGGGATTTGATCATGATTTTGGCTTCAGCATAGTTCTGAAATCCTTGCCAGTTGGAAATGTGTTCCTGGTAACAAATGACATAACGTGGTTTTACAAGTAATCAAACTATAAACTATAGCTGTAATGAAATGCCCCCTGAAGCAAGCTTTTTGGGTGCCCAGTTGGAAGCCACACTTGACCTTTATGGCAGTAGTGATGACTATCAGGACTATGGTGTAATAGGCATCAACTGAGTACATGGTGAATAGGATCACCTAGAGAAAGAAAATGACAAGATCCTTTAATTTCAATTTTAGAAACTGTCTGATAACCAGAGAACTTCCATGACAGCCCTAAATTAGTCTCTTATTTCTCCCACCCATGAGGCTAAGATTGCTGAAAAATCAAACATAAAATCCAATTGTACTGGTTACTGAATTACATTGTCAGTTGAATTCACAGTTTTCAGAGTTTCTGCGTAAAGTTTAACACATTCATTCTGAAAGAGAGGGATCCTGAAACGCTGAAACAATCTTGAACCCTCAAATCACTTTGATCCTTTCTTACCACTGGAAGTACCTCATTTTATGACTTAACTAGCTCTCCTTCACTTGAAAATCTGTAGTAACATCACCTAGGGCAGATGCTTATCTTTTTTTTTTTTTTTTTTTTTTTTTAAGATTTTATGTATTTATCTGTTAGAGAGAAAGAGAAAACACAGGCAGGCAGAGAGGCAGGCAGAGGCAGAGGGAGAAGCAGGCTCCTGCTGAGCAAGGGGCCTGATGTGGGACTAGATTCCAGGACCCTGGGATCACGACCTGAGTCGAAAGGAGCTGCTTAATGGAATGAGCCACCCAGGCATCCCGGAAAGATGCCTATCTTAACCCTTAACTTATTTGGCCTTTGCAGGGATTGGCTAGATCTCAAAATAACTATGCACTAATAGAAACTTAATCAGATAGTGACTCCAATTGCAGCTATTCTTCCAAATGTAAAACCTTTAGTGAAATAAATAATACTTTTTTTTTACCATAATGTTTTTCAATGCTTACCAAAAACAGCTTGTTATCACTTGGCCGGGCCAAATAAAACCTTCAGTTTTGAGACAGACTGTGCAGATTCCCCTGTTCTATACCATAACAGAGTCTACAGAGTCCTTGATAATTTTTTCATTCCATAAAACATGACACCAGTCTTCTAACAATATTATGCTGATTGGATCTGATGAACAGGAAATGGCAAGTATTTTAAACGTTTTATTAAGATGTGTACAGATTACCAGATGGATGAGAAACCCTATAAACATTCAGAGGACCCCCATTTCAGTGAAGTTTCCCACAATCTCTGTCTCTTGCCTAAAACTCTTTAATTATTTCAAAGATACATTCTTTTTTTTGTTGCTTTATTTTAAAAGCAAAACTTTCTGAGGATGCCTGGGTGGCTCAGTTAGTTAAGCATCAAACTCTTGATTTTTGACTCAGGTCATAATCTCAGGGTCTTGGGACTCTAGCCCTACATCAGGCTCCATGCAGCCTGGAGCCTCCTTGAGATGTCTCTTACATAGTAAAAGAAAAATTGCTGCTCCTTATACCTCCTACCACAATAGTAGGTAAATTACTTGATAGACATTTTTGGATTTTAGAGATAACAGATATGATACTTGAGTATAAGATTTAGATCTACATCTACGTAGAATGACACAAATATCTGCCAGCTTCAAGTAAGGAGCAGAGGAATGGAGGCTCTGCCGTAAGTTCAGGCTATGCTTCAAACCACTCTACTGCTTGGGCCCTAGGATATAGCAGATCTTCTGATAGAATCTTTGGTGAATAGGAATCTTGAACAATAAGAGAATCATAACACAGTTCTCTGATTAAAAACCAGATGGGACAGGTCAAGACAGTATAACTAATTGCATAAGAAGTTAGCTCAAATCCCTTTGATATCAATTCTTTTGGCATTGATTCATCTTCAGTTTATATCCATGGGCTCTTGGGGTTTGGGGTATTCCTTAAGAGCAGTTGATGGAAAGGGGAAAAAAAACATCTCAAGCTGGGTTAGGAGATGGCTCAGTATAACATAACAGTATTACCCAAAAGTGGACAAATGAACAGATAAGATGCCATAGTCCCATTCAGGGATAATCCTTAAGAAGTATGGTAAAAATAATAATTATTTAAAAAAATAATAATAAATTAATAAATAATAATAATAAGATAAAATAAATCCTCCCAATGGGAAAAACTTCAAACAATGCATATACATTTGGTTGTCTACTTGGAGTAAGAACCAGAAGCATGAATCCACACTAATTCACAGGGAGTTGCTAACTGGTTGGCTGGTTGGGAAAAAGACTTCAAAAGAAAAGAATGGAAAACTAGTAACAAAGAAGACGACCTTTCAGAATGGGCAGGGTTTATGAAGATATTTGCATCTCATGTTGAAGTCCAACAAAGAACATCCCCTGTAGGGTAGGCTCTTCCTAATCAATTGGCATACACTATGGATTTCAGTCATACTCTTTCCCCAGTCTGCCTAGTGTTTGAACAGCAAATCTATGAACAAAGAGATGTGTGCACAAGAATAGAGGCTATGCATGAGCTCAACAATGTACTTTGTTTTGTCAGGACTAGCTTGGGTAACGATATTGTTGAGTTCTTATTTTCCAACATTTGAAATGAACACTGAGCTCTAAATTTGTCACCATTGTCTGAATGTAAAAGCCAGTCACCTGTGGCAATTAATTTACAGATTTATTCCATCATGGATTGGGAAGCTTTTCTTCCTTACTAGGATAGACACATATTCTGGATCTAGCTTTTCCTTCCTTCTTGTAATATTCTGGCAGCACTACCTTTTAAAAACTCAGATAAGCCTTTGTAAACCATCATGGAATTCCACATAGCTTTGCTTCTGATCTAGGAACTTATTTACGAGTTCAAGTATAGCAATGGGCTAACGTAAGTGAATTTAAATGACCTTAAAACAAGCCACATTGCTTGAGAGTAGTTGGACTAGTTGAAAGGTGGTAAAATGGCTTGCTGTTGTCCCCTTTGTAGCACCAATGGGTAGACTACACCCTGAGATGATAGAGTTCTGTCTTGTAAAATGTATTATAAGGTTGAATCAGATACCATTATATGATGCTCTCTTGCAATGGCCAGAGTATACATGCCTGATAATCATGAAGTGGAGCAGCTTTTCTCACTATCATCTGTAATAACCTACTATCAGGATATTTATTTCCTGTAACAGAAATCTTTAGCTTTGGTGGTATGGAGGTCTCAGTTTTTAAGGAGGGAATACTTTAACCATTGAACACAACAATGGTTGTGTATTAGGAAATTGGACAGACACCTAAACATTTTGGATCCTTGTGCCACTGAAACAACAGGCAGGACAGAAGCTTCTCTATTGGCTGAAGAGATCATTCCCAATTACAAAGGAAAAATAAAGTTGCTGCTATATAATAATGACAAGGAGAACAATATCTGTAATCCAGAGGGTTCTCTAGGGTCCCTGTTTGTGAGTCAGGTCAAGGGAAAATCAAGCAACTGAAAATAGAGGAAGCAAGTAATTTAACAATACAGAACCTTTGGGAATAAAGTTTGAGTCATTCAACAAAGTAAGAAACCTAGACCAAGGTCCTGGCTAAGGTTAGGGGAAATAAGGAAGATGTAGTAGGGGAAGGAATATGTATATATCAACTATAATCTTTTGAGTAAGTAAAGAAATGAACACTTCAATTGCTTCGCAATTTTTTCTATGTGTTTATAATGCACATGTGCTTATTAGTATATGCCATTTTCTTTTTTGTCTTATTTACATTATAATTCAATATGAAGTTTTTGACAATTAACCTTATAAGGTAATATTCAAGTAACATAATATTCTGTGGTATTGTAACTAAAGCTGTAGATTCAGTGACGATTGAAACTTCATTTGGGAAAAGTTTGTGAAATTTTTGACTTGCAAAAATGTAGCTGTTATCTTGCTGGTGGAAAACCTAGCATGGTTTTGTTGTTTCACAGAAATTCAGTTGTAGCAGAAGGGTGCATAGGAAGGTAAGCAGCCAAAGGGATTGACCATATCATTTAACAAATATATTGCCTCTCGGTACCAAATTCCCACTTAATTGTTATGCTCATGATCCTGGAACATTTCTCTCCTGTCAGAGGGAATAAAATTAGCCTTTGTCAGCAAAGAATATTCAGTGGATCTGGAAGGAAAAGGGCCTCTTCTTGCTTCCTGTTTATGCTCTCTTTTAACTTACTGTCTGTGGTAGTCTGTGTAGTAGTTCCCCAGGGCAGCTTCCCCCAACATACTAGATCATAGCTTCTTCATGCACCACCACAGTGAGTGGTGAGTTCTCTTTGTACTGCTTCCTATTTGATGGTTTTCCCTTGCAATTTAGAGGGTGATTATCACAGCACAACAGCTCCCCATATATGGCATCTCCATCATCCCCAAATGTGGAGTCCCAGAAAATTCCACAAGCACAGATCCTCTACAGAACTTCCCTGCCTTTCTATTGCCTATAACCTTACTGTCTACATTGAAGTCTGGAGGCCTTGGAGGCAGGACCCTTCTCTTAGATTTCTTTCTTGTTCTCTTTGTCCTAAGGTGTACTGGCTGCTCACAGTATCTGCTCTTATATTCTTCAGAGTTCTCTTTATGACTTGGTAGCTAATCTCCTTTATGCTCATCTCCTATTATAGTTCTTAATAAATTATTAACACATGCAAATTACTATGTAGTTTGTGTCTCCTACTATATCCTGAGAAATTCACCTGGTACTTTCTTACTGATTACCAGACATGTACCAAAAATTATAGAGATTTGGGAAGCTGTTAACTCTCTTTGGAGAGGTATTAATGTTCTCCTGGAAGACATATAGTATAGGGAAGGGTTGTATAATATTCTCAGAAAAAATATATATATAACAATATATATATAAAATATTTACATTAATAATATAATATATATAACATATATATAACAATGTCAGCAGTGCTAAGGGATACAAGGGAAACTCTAGTAGGGCAAGGAGATATGAAGAAACAGATGGTGACTCTTTGGATGGGCTTGTCAAGTAATGCTTCTCTGAGGAGTGTCAAAAGAGCAGATACCTGAATGATGTAGTGATAATGTTCCTGAAAAAAGAACAAATGGAAAAGATACTACAGGATACAATAAACAAGGGAGGTAGATATAAACAATAAGATCAGTAAAGCAGGTGGGCCCCAGATCATGCGGGTTATATTAGGACATATAGAAACCTCTTTTAACTATTTTAGGGTTCTCGCCAATCTCTCTGTAACTACCCTTCTGTTTTGTTTTGCTTTTTGTAATGTAAAATTAGTATGTAATCAGAAGGAGCATTTATAAATAATTAGCGCTAAACCTTCAAGTACCAAAAACATACAGTAAAACTCTGGTATTACAGTGTCTTAGTTTGAGTGTCTGCCAAGTCAGAGCCTGAAAGGAAGACTTGGGAGCAGATAGTTTATTTAAGCAGCTGGCACCTAGCAGCAAGAGTGAGAAAATTGAAGAGTAAAACAAGGGAGAAATAAGAGAAGATAAAGTGTCATTACAGAGCTAGTTACTTATATGGACAACTGGGATTCACTTCCACCGGGGAACCACTGCAGGACAAGGGTTTACATTATGAAATTATATCCTAGCTTTGCCTGGGAGTGCCTTCCAACCTCTCATCCCCTCCACCCACCCACATCCCCAGTGTATTAAATCCCATTAACTTCTAGGTTTCCTTGCATGAATTTGAGCAAGATCTCATGGTCTGGGAAGCATTCAGGCAAAAAAATTGGGAGAGATTTGGCAGGCTTTTAAAATGGAATGTTCTCCTCCCCAGCATAGGAATGACTCAACACAGTTGCAGGTAAAATGAGTGTTGGGTTGGGGGCACAAAAATACATGAGAAGTAGGGTTCATGAAGTACAAAACTTAAACCCAGTGGTCTTACTATTGCATAGTTAGTGAAATGCACCAGTGAAGCTTGTTTAAGTTGCTGGCTGGGAGTTCCAGGCTTGGCTGAGCTATTTAAACGGCAGCCCCGCCTACGTTTGGGAGAAACCTGGTAGTTGGTTTCTGTTTAGAGTTAAGTCTGAACGGAATGACTGAGTTTTCTGCCTGGCAGAGACTTGAAAAAGAGTAGCATCAATCCCTATGAAATCTTGAAACTCATTTATTTCCAATCTTTGGCCTTATGTAGGGGTTTATGCTGGAAAATACTGGAAACCAGGAAATCCGCTTCCTGCCTCTCTGTTGACTGTCTTCTCCCTGGTCTCACCTCTCCTCTCTCTCCACTAGTGCCCACCCATCCTCCAAGCACATAGCACAAGGTATTTGGAAGAGCTTTGGGTGGAGAATTCCAGTCAAACCAATTATATCCAAATTGGTACTGTTACAAGATCTATCATGTTGGTCTTCTACGATAGCTATAATTGAAATCTCTCTAAAAATTGCTTGGAAAATTGAGAACAGTAAACATATGTTTTTATACTTGCTTGACAATCAGAGATCATCACAATTAAATTCACATGCTTTTGGTTTTTTATGCCATTGTGTGACTGTACTATATAATATCTTAATTGTGCTTTTTAAAAAATTTTTAGAATGTTTACATTTTATTTTCAAATTTATAATTTTTGTCTTCTCCATCAATTTCTAGGTTTTCTTTTTGTTGCTCAAGCTGTATGTTTCATTGTCAGACTCTCTTCAGATTGTACTTGCTAAGCTGTTTGAGGTTGAGAAGCAAATGAACAGTATATAGAACCTGTCCTGGGGATCAAAATGAAAGTTATTCTTTTTTTAAATGGGTCAGTTATTTAATTAGGTTCTTTGTAAGAAATTTAGAATAGCAATTTGTGAGGGAAAACACCAATTTGTGAGGGTAAACTTCATTTGTGAGAGAAAACTCAGAGCAGAGGCAGCCCTGAAGCTGAGAAACAGCCTTGATTTTTGGCAGAATTTGCGAGTCCACAGTTTTCTGATCACCTTGCATTGCTCTGTAATCGCGTATTTCTCTTTCTCACTGTCGAAGATCTCACTCTCCTGGTGTCTGGGCTTCCACAACTTCTTCTTCTTTGAAATAAGCATCAGTGAGATGTTTGGGGATTTTCACACTGCTGATATCAGTTTTGGTAGAAGTGGATGTGACGAATTTTTGGTGTGTTCTATACAGGGGAACTCCATTGAGGGACAGAGGTCCAGTCACCCGTAGCAAGCCACTGCTCATTTGCTTCAGGAAAACTACCCTTTTGTCTCTGTGACGCCCAGTGAGGATGATCAAAATGGTCCCAGGGGTGATGCTAGCTGCAGTTTTCTCACATGCTGAATGAAAGGTTTTTTTGTCATGGCTCAACAGCTTTTGAGGCACATCTTCAGTAGGATGATACCTAGGCATTTTGGGTACCACCATTCTTGTCACCACCAACTGGTTTTGTGACGGTTGCAAGAACCTTCTTTTTCTTTTCAATCCTGGATTTAGCTGCCGAATACCTCCTCTTGTATGTGCCCTTTCTGGAATGCATAGGTGATCGGGAGTATCTGCTAATTCCTCTGACTAGGGTAGGATTTCAGCTGCAGTGGGGCTTCCCCTTCTTCGGCGTTTTAGCCTATGGGTTACCCTTCTTAGTCTTGCCACCAGCGGCATCAGCTTTCTTGGCTTCAAGTTTCTTCTCTTTAGCATCCTGTTCCTCAGCTTTTTCGTCCGCCATCTTGCAAGATGGGAAAGAGAACTAAGTCCCTTAAATGAAAGTATTTTAACAGGTATTTTACTCACTAGCGAATTTCTCTTCTATTGATTTATTTTCTTCCCCAATCTGTATCTTTGTTTTGTTACCCAGGATTCTTGAGAAAAATAAAACCTGATAAATTTCTGTAGTTCAAACATTATTTTGTTAGTATTTTTTTAAACTGTTATGCTATATATGTTTTAACATGTCTTACTTCATTTTTTTGTTTTCTCTTTCTAACACTGACATCTTCTAAGAACATACACATATACACACACATTCTCACACAGTTTACTCCTACAAATAGTACTATATTGAGATATATATTCTTTTAGGTAAAACTAGTGTTGCCAAAAATATTTACAAAAAATAATATTTTGTAAAATATGTCCAAAAATAATTAGTGTTACCAAAAATTATTATTTACAAAAAATAATGTACCTGTCTACTCTTTCATGACCAAACATGTTAAAATTATTGTTCCCAGGAAAATAGTATTTTTTTAAATGAATTCTTATAATCCATCAGATAAGGAAAACTAAGTTATCCACAATTTAGATCCAAGTAGGATAACAACAGCACCTTTCATTGATAAAATGCTTCCATATATGACTGCCTTTTATTAGAGAAGTTAATTAGAGAAGAAAGTATGTTTGCATACTTATTTAGTGATTGATATAGCCAAAGATCAGTTGAGTGCAATTCTAACCAAAGCTAAACTTTTAAATTTTCTAAAAGAACTGTGTCTTTACACAGCCTTTTTTGGTTTGTTTTTACACAGTTGCAGCCTCTTCCATTTGACTTCCAAAATAAGTATCAAGGAAGTGTGAAACATTGCCTTTTTACAATAATGTGTAAAATGTTGTGAATGGTCTTACTTGCAGGGAAAATTTAATTTTTTAAGCACGATTCCATCCTTTCATTTAATTACCTCTGATATAAAATATCTTATTTCTCACTTCAGTCAATTCTTCTTCCAACAAGTGCTAATATAGTGTCAAATTTTGAAAATGATGGCTGTGAGGTTAGGTCCTCTAACAAGGAAAAAACTGTATCTATTTTTTTATACCCAAAATAACCAACAAAGTAAAAAAACAAAAAACAAAACAAAAACCTTCTTTGTGCTAATGTAAAACATAGCAAAAGCAATGTAGTTGGACTAAATTTGCTTTAATTCCTTTAAAATTCATTTTCAGGTACTGAAGAGTCATACAAGCAAAATCAGGCAACAACAGAATTAACTAGCTCCAAAAAACACATTCTCAGCATCTATTTAAAAACACTTGAGAAAGTAAATACTTTTAAAATATTGTTTTGGGGATTCCTAGGTGGCTCAATTGATTAAGTGGCTGCCTTTGGCTCAGTTCATGATGCCAGGGTCCTGAGATCAAGCCCCAAATCGGGCTCCCTGCTCCCTCTGCCTGCCACTCTTACTTGTGCTCTCACTCTATCATTCTATCAAATAAATAAATAAAATCTTTAAAAAAGTAAAAAGTAGGGCGCCTGGGTGGCTCAGTGGGTTAAAGCCTCTGCCTTCGACTCAGGTCATGATCCCAGGGTCCTGGGATCGAGCCCCACATCGGGCACTCTGCTCAGTGGGAGCCTGCTTCCCCCTCTCTCTCTGCCTGCCTGTGATCTCTGTCTGTCAAGTAAAAAACAAACAAACAAACAAACAAACAAAAAAAACCCTTAAAAAATTAAATTAAAAAAAAAGTAAAAAATAAAATAAAATATTGTTTTGTGGTTTCTATGATGAAAAAATTTCAAGGTAGCTGCCCTGAAGTACCATACATGATTTGTCCTGTCCAGTAAAAGCAGATAGAATTAAAGATTTGTAACTATTCTCTATTATACTTTAGCAAAATCCCTTATTTGAAATAAGTGACCAAAGTAAATAGCATATACAAATATTCCTTTCTTTAATCATTGTTTGATTAAAAATAATCTGTTCTTGATTTTTGCTTCAATAAAATAGAGGAGGTCATTAATTTGGTAATACCCATACATGTACAGCTAATAACTTTACTAAGTGAGTCAAAGTGATGGAAAAATTAGCCTAGGCTTCAACAGAGAACTGACTACAAGGTACTAGGAGTTCTGTGGATTCTTTTTTCAGGCTCAGGGCAAGAACTGCTGGTAAAGTTCTTGCATTTTGCATTTGCTAAGGGAGTATTTGTTCAGAGACAACTTTTTACTTGTCAGCTGTCCCTGGTGTTCTAGAGTTGTTTCTATGTTTGATTTGTTATGAAATACTTGAAATACACAATACATGAAAAGAATAACATAATGAATTCCCAGGTGCCTGTCACCCAGATTTAAGAAATGTTAACATTGTGTTTTTTTTTATTTTATATTATTCTTACAGAAATAAAAGATTTACCAATACAGCTTATACCTACTTTGTCTCCTTGCACAAATATCACCTTCCCTTTCTTTTCAGAGAGACTTGGTATCTAATTCTATATTAATATGTAATTCTTTATTACATATGTATATATGTATGAACATATAAAAATAAAATATTTGAAGACTTTTAGGTTTTACATAAATCACATCATACAATAATGTTTTTCCCCATTTTCTTTTTCTGTCAACAGTATACACTCAGGTAATATTGTTTTAGAATTAATGTAACTGTTTCTTTTTATCTACTGATTACTATTCTATTGTATGAATTAATAAATCACAATTTTATTTTTCCATTCTTTATAGATATTTGTTTCCCCATTCTTTATGTTTGCTTATTGTTTAATTTTGGTATTACAAATTATGTTGCAGTGAATACTGCTAAATAAAAACAAATTCAGACTTAGAAAAGAGTGGTATTATTCAGAGGAAATACAATTACCATAGGAAGAACACTGTGGTTTCAGAAATCTGCAAGTATCTCACAGTCAAACAAATAAAACAAAAACCTTCTTATTTTAGGAAAGAGAAGAGAGGAAGGGAGAGAGAAGCAGAATCTTATAAGGGGAAGCTAAACATGTAAAAAGAAATGAGCAGTAGGGTCTGACAAGGAAAGGGTCTTGCTGTGGTCATTCAAGTCCCAGGAGAAGCTGATAAGGGGTACAAATTCCACATTTTGAGTGATTTCATGTTCTTGGGACATACAGAGTACAGGGACCTGTAGGAAGGAGAGACTCCAGACTGAAGTTCGGTTAGGATAAAGCAGAGGATAAGAAATGGGCAATAGTTAACATTTTGTCAGTTCATGAACTGCTTAAGAGACAAAGTTTGTCCTTATATACTATTAGGAGTGGAATAAGAGTACTTATCAGGTCAAAATTGATCCATATAATTTTCAGAGGTTGAGCACCCTTCACATTCTTTTTGGCCTGAAGGACTAGCTGTGTTACATAGTGAGTGTACTATCAGACTGAGAACTGTTGGAAGGATAGTTAATGAGAGTTATATTTAAAAAGAGCAACTGTTAAAGTTTGAACAAGTGAGTAAAATTAAGACTTGAGATTTGGAGGAGCCAACTGAGAAGATCCTAAGATATTGGATCTGAAAGCATATTCATTCAGATGGTAGAATGAGGTTGGCAGTGGCAGTCTCACAAATTCCCCAGTTCACAGTCTGAATGTTTTTGGTGATGGCATAGGACATCAGAGAGTATTCAAGAACATGCACAGCAGTCTTCCCAAGCACTACAGACAACACTGCATAAATGCCCCCCTCAGAAGGCAAGGGTGATGCGTGACACCAGACAATTGTGAAGGGCAATTAGGTGGTTAGTGTGGTTAGCGGTGATGTTGGAACTTCTGGTATAGCGTCATGGATATTTCCTAGAGTAGAGCAAAGAAGATGCAAGAGTTTTGGTAAACTTCCCAAATGCCCGCACAAAACAGTAGCTTCAGATACAGACTATCCACCATGATCTACAGCAGCAGTCAAGTCTTTGAGGTTTGACCACAGAAGGTTAACCTCTTCTTCTAAGGCTTCTTGGGAACCTTGTGAGAATTTCACAGTCTCCTTATAGGACTGGCAGTATGTATATAAGTTTGTAGCTAACATGGTTGTATAGACCTTTGGGGTCATCTGGTACCTAGAAAACTTACAGGTGCAGGTATCCTCACTTTTCACAAGTTTGAATTAGGCTACTTGTCTTCTGTGAAAGACCTACATTAGTACCTGTTTTCACTAACCGAAAGAAATCCAGAGGATTTTCAGTTTAAAAAAAAAAAAAAAAAGACAAAAGTAAAAATAGTGTTCAGTGTGTTTGTTTTGCCGTGAGCTGTTACAAAGACATTGTATACCCCAGCAGCTACAGTGGCACCACCAAGCTCCTTCTCCAGGAAATACACTCATCCTGTCACTGCTATAGCTTTGAACTGTTGTTTGTGAGCATCTGTGCTTTATCTCAATTTATTCTGTGCATCTGTTAGCAAGATATGTCCTGAGGTATCAGAAAAACCCAAGAGAGGTTGTTTTTGGTGTCCGGGAATGTTCAAAAAATTTTCCATATACATTAATGGTAATTGCCTTTTCACTTTGTACTGTTGAGCTTATGAAAGGTTTTATAGGAATGCTGTATTTTCAGATAGCAGAGGAAGTCGGTAATGGAACAGTTAAGGTGAGGAAACAAGGGACGTCTGGCTAAAAATTTGATAAGCGCTAATTAAATTAACTTGATAACAGGATCCAGTTCAGTGAGCAGGCATATGCCAATAGGCATTGCTGTACCTCATTAAAGGCTATCCAGGGTTCACAAAATAAATGTCCCATAGATTTGTGTCTTGGGACTCATGTAAACCCTTTTGATAGAATTGTTGTCTTATCAAGCTGGGAAGAGGAAATTGGTAACTTTGTTGCTTACAGAAATAGTCCCAAGCATACTGGGTAAAATTATGTTTAAAATCATCTCGATCTATTAGGTTCATATGACAGGCCAAGAAATATGTATTTTTTGCTTTCTCATGGGAATAGTGTAGGTGTTTGTGTTGATGGCAAAGTAGGTTTGATTGCAAATACTTAGGCCCATCGAGGATCCCTGGTTATATTACAATGGAAACAGATTGCCTTGTTTGAAATGTATTGAAATTGAAGGAGGTTCTGTTTGAACTTTGGAGTAGAAACCGAAAAGGCCCCTGAGTGATAAGACAAAGGATGCCCTTAAATCTGAGTCTTTATAGGATTTTATGGGAAACCAGAAGGTTCCAAAGGAAATACAGAGCCAACAAACAAAAGTAAGGTTGCAATGTTATTTATACTAGAAATTATTTTAAAGAAAAAACAAAGGTTGTCAGGTTGTGCTATAAACTAAGCAAAAGAATGCCATAGATTCTGGGCCCCTTGCAGGAATAGAGGAATTATTTAAAGGAGGGAATTATTTAAAGTAGTGTGAGGGGAAAGAGATTTTACAATATAAAGCTCATTGTGAAAAGTTATGGTTGCAATATGAGGAGGTACATGGATAGCAAAGGTGATGCAGATAAAGAAGATAAAGAAGAATGAAGTCAAGGACAATAAAAGTAGTTAAGGAAATGGTAGGAGGCCAGGTTCTGACATCTTGGGTGGAAAATCACCACTTCATGATGTCATCAGCTTATCGTAAAGATATCTAACTTGTGGCTCCCTCTTCTCCAAAGAGCCTATGTTTAAGGCTTCTATTTAGACTACACTTTCATTCAGAGTAGCATTTATTTCAGCTGAAGAACATGAATCCAGGCTTGGACCACTTGATTTGGGCAGCAGTGTTAGTGGTAAGGAAGATGATCTAAGGGCCTTTCCAATGGGGTGAATTACTGATTTTCAGTTGATGTCAGCTCTAGAGACATCAGAGAACTAAGTCTCTAGTTCCTTGCAGTATTTTAGGATGTTTGAATTGATGAAGATAGAATTTTTGAGAGCTCAGACAGAAAAGTGAATTATCATAGGTCATCAGTTATTACTTGTATTACTATACAGTTATATTGGCACAGTTGCTGTGATTGGTACAGTTGCTGTGCTGCTGTAGGAGAGACCTAGAAGACAATCAGTGCTAATGGTAAAACCTTGAGCCACAGGAGATTGAGTTATTTCATCCATTTGTCAAGCTTTAATTTTAATGATCCATTAACTCTCCCATCATTCCAGATGACAATGTCATTTTGGACATAAGGGAAGAACTTTTTGGATTGGCTAGATGACTTCACAAATGAAATGGGTTCCTTGGTCATTTGAACAACCCAGTAGAATTCTGACACAGGAAATACTAGTTCCAAAAAAAAAGTTTAGTTAAATAGTGACAGGAGTCCTTTTACAGGGAAAGCGTCAAGCCAGTGAGAGAACATGCTTATGATAATACAATGATATTCATATCCATGAGATCAAGGGAAGTAAATCTAATTAAATCTAAGTAAATCTAATCTTAGTAAATCTAAGTAAATCTAATTGCCAATGAAATAAAGGTCCTGGTGGGGGATTCTTTCCTTGCCCCACTTTTGCAGATTTATCAGGATTATATTTTCGAGAGATTGGGCAAGAAGCCACCACTTGTTCCAGATAGGGAGTTGAAGTTTCCTCACCAGTGTTGGCAAAGAGATTGATTTAGTTTTTTTCCTTTTTTTTTTTTCAACTTAATTTAGTTTTATTCTTTTTCAGTGTTCCAAAACTTTCTGGCCTTTATAAAATACTCACAGAGGAAGAAACCAGGCAAGTATCTGGGTTATTCCAAAGTCTGTCTGGTTAGATAAGACATCCAGATATTTCCCAGTTAGCCTTTTAATATTTAAGGGCTTTGAATTAGGGGACTTTAAGTACTGCAAATAGAGGATCAGATGAAATCAGAGTAGATTTAGGGCCTTAACTGATTGAAGTGAAAGTATAGGGCTTTATGACAATTTAGTATATCTAACAGTATATCTAAACTGCTATCTTTAGCTTTAACAGTTTTATGGCCCCTAAGGATAGCTATTGACTTAAATCCTCTGATTTTCCTTAATATATCCAGATAATATACTATTCCAAAACACAGATCTATTGTCTGTAAAAATGCCAAATTTCCTATTGGTAGCCAAAGAGAAGGTTCTTATGAAAACCATGAAGTCAAAGATCTGAGCTGACTTTGCACCAAGTGAAGACCTACACTGAATAGAATTTTGAAAATCAGAAATGACATATTTTGGTTAAAAATGTCCTTTTAAGTTTTGAAGATCTGAACCATCAACAAAGAGAATAAGGTCTGGATTTGCAAGGGATTTCTAAAAGTCAAAATGGGAGAGGATTTAGGCTTGAGTGTCTATAACATAATTATTCAGTTGTCCTTTAGCTGGGAGAGGGAGCAGACTAGTGGGACTGAGATTTTGTCATGGGTGGGAAAGAGAGTAGAAGAATTCCACAACAGGTGAACTTGAGCGATCAGGAAAAGGGTCCCAACTGCACAAAGGACATAAATGTTCATGGTATGACGTAGCACGAGGTCAGATATGGTTTGAACTCTACTTGCAATTGCCACTCTTGCCAGCAAGGAAAGACAAAAAGCTTGAGCTAAGACTGAAATATCTGATTGACCTCTGATATCTATTATGTCTTTGAGATAGAACACCTAAGGCATGCCCTTCTCTTACATGAACAAACAGAAAAATCAAAGAGTAGTCAAGAAGCCCTAAATGGGATAAAAGAAAGGGATTCAAATCATTTGACAGAAGGCAAGTCTCAGAGGATCAGATAAAGTTTCTTTAGTCATGCTGTATAAAAGGGATGTTATAGCAGAGAAGGTAAGGATCTGCATTCTACAGTGGTCAGTCAGTTCCAGAAAGCCTTGAAGTTATCCTTTGGTTTCAGATAAGAGGTTGTTAAATATGACCTTGATATGATCTGGGGGATCAGGTTTTTCCCTCAGGGGGAATATCATAAGCTAAATAGTGGACTTGGGGACAACAGAGATGAACTTTGTCTCTTGAAACCTTCTGGCCCTTTTGAACTAAGTCTTATAGTAAGTATATTTCATGAAAAGAGTTGCTGTATGTCTTAAGACAAAAAGAGAGGTCATCTACATATTGAATGAAGGTTGAATTACAAAGATCAAATCTTTTAGATTTGCACTTAATGTTCAGGAAAATTTTGTAAAGGATTCTGTAAATTCCTGGGGCATGAGTGTTCCAGTATATTGTTGATTTTTTTTTCATGTAAAAGTAAATAGATACTGGGAGTTAGGATTAAAGTATATGCTGAAGAAAGCAAAATGTAAGGCAACAATAAAATAAGTGACATCAGAGGGAAGGTTGGAAGAGAGAATAGGATTAGGGAAGGTCATAAAGGATATAAATTCACAATTAAGGACTCCGCCTCCAAGGTAAGTCCCAAGTCTTTTTCCCATAGCCTCAAGTGAATCAGAAATGTGAGTAAACATGTCTTGAATGTGGGAATTGTAAAGGGCTTGTGAGCTGTGAAAGGAGCAAGAAAACTTGATCATTTATTAGAGCTATCAGAGAAGAAAAGATTAGTACCTCACGTGAACATGAAATACTACAATCTAATTATAATATGTCCTGCATATTAAATGAACTGAATTCTGGAACTTAGTAAAAACCCATGTGGGGGAATGATATCTGAGAGACATAG
The DNA here is from genome assembly GCF_022355385.1 of Mustela nigripes. Taxonomy (NCBI): domain Eukaryota; kingdom Metazoa; phylum Chordata; class Mammalia; order Carnivora; family Mustelidae; genus Mustela; species Mustela nigripes. Next base: position 69,378,478 of record NC_081563.1, on the reverse strand, counting down.
GAGTAGGTTTAAAAAAGGGGCAAAATGTAGTAAGTTGGTTCAGTGCAACACAGAGATTGTTTGTGTACTCTGAGGGATTGTGGTAGAAAACCATGAGGTGTCACATGTAGAGCAGGTGGCCCTGGTGTATACCAGAAAGGTAATGGGATGTCCATTCACTGGGATTATTATTTCCCCAGTTTGCTTAAAGGTATCTGGGGTAGATACAAGCTGATCTCTCACAAGAGAGTCATCGAAATTCTGAGGATTGTGTCTTAGGACATTTTTTTGCCCAGTGTTCTTTCTCATTGCAAAGGCCACAGGTGTCTCTTCCAAAGCCTAGTAAGGTTGAGGGGTATTAAGGTCTTATAATAATTATCCTCAAGTTGTTTAATTTAGAGAGTCATGAGTTTGTACTCATATATGAGCTTTATCAGCTCATATATCCTCAGAGTACTGTGTTAAAGAATGGATTTCAGAGACAGGGACATTTCTTCAATTAATCTAATATTATTAAGTATTAGAATAGTAGAATATTTCTACATGGAACTATCATTAACAAAGCAGATGCCATGTGGCCATCTAGAGTTGGATCTAAATGTTTCTAGATATTATCAAGGAGCTTTTTCCCCATTTCCTTAGCTCCGTTATAGCCCTCAGGGTTATTTTAATTTATTCATAGATCCAATTTAGAATTTTCTAATTGTAAAAAGGAGTTGAGCCAGTTGGCAGATATGAGTTCCAGAGCGGATGCCCCTAAGATTAACCTGAATTGTATAGAGACTTGTCTCTATTTTTACATGGGTCAACGAAATTCATTATAACATACAGATCAGCTTGAGACCAATGTTAAAAAAATAATCTGCTGGGAAGGGGGTAAATTGGTCTCTGTAGTTTCTCATTCTTAGAGTCTTAACATTGTAGTAGCAGTACTAAGGTCACAAGATACTATGGAGAATTAAGAAGCTAGTAAGGTTAGGGTCAAGAAGTAGAGTATAAAACACAAAGTGAATGAGAACATGGTTATGGGAAAGACTTGTATAAATTTGGAGGAGCAGAAGGGAAAGGAGGGATGCCTTGGTGACTCAGTCACTTAAGTGTCTGCCTTCAGCTCAGGTCATGATTTTGGGGTCCTGGGATCAGCAGCATTGGGCTCCCTGCTCAGCAGGGAGTCTTCTTGTCCCTCTCCCTTTGCTCCTCCTCACTGCTGCTCATGCTCACTTGCTCTCTCTCAAATAAATAAGTGAAACCATTAAAAAGAAAAGGGGGGGGGGAAGGAGTAGAATGTGTTGAGGGTACAAGTATCTTGGAGAAGGGAATGAAAGAAGTAACATTGGAGAAAAACAGGTGGTTCCTCAAAAGATTGACTAGCATAGCTTCTGATAGAATAGATTGAGATTGTTTAAGGTGCTGAGATTTGATTAGGAGAACAGTTTTTTTGGTTTCTTCATACCAAAAAACAGAAACAAAAACAAATAAAAAACACCAGATTATTGACTGGAGAATATTTGAATATTCTTGAATCCTAGACAACTAGGATTTAAGAGCTCCCTAAAAATATACTAAATGAAGGATGTCTCCAAAACCCCAGTGTGACCATTGCAATTCAAAGTTATCCTTGGTAAAACTTGGCCATTTTTGAAAGTTTTGGCGAAATTAGTAGTGGTGAAGCATATAGTCAGGTGGAGTTCATCTACTCTCAGTCCTGGGAAATTGAGAGTTATCTGTGGGAGGATCAGGATCAGGTAGAAAGAGGAGACAGGTAATAAAAAATCACTTCCATGTATAGTCCTCCCCTGAGAGCCAAAGTGGTCTGTTGTGCTTTCCTTGAAGAGCTGGAAGACTAGCTCTGTGCAAACCTTGAACGTGGAATCAGGAAATGCAGAGAAGCATCCCCCCAAAAAACTGAGGATTTCCCTCCAGAAAGTCAAGCTGTAAATCCCCACTCCAAAAGAACCAAGAAAGCCTTTACCCAGTAAGAGTTTCACTGGAACAAAAAAGACCCAGCAAAAATCCTGCTCAAACAGAAAAGAACCAGGAAGTCCTACTCAAATAGAAAAGAACTGGAAAGAGCTCAATTGAATAGTTAAAAGCAACTCTCTAGCATGCTACTATAGAGAAATGTCTGGAGCACTGGATTAGGAGTTGTGACTTACCATAGATCCTGATTTCTCTAGCCAGGAAGGACCCAGGGTTTTGAGAAACCAGAATGAATGCCTAGGTAAAGAGAGCAGGGTATGAGGGTCTGTCAGCACTCTATCCATGTCATGGCACCAGAAACTATTAAATTAAAAACAAATTAAGGGAAAAAAAATGTAAATCCAGATTTAGAGGCTTTATTCAGAAAAAAAAAAAAATACTGCTCCAATGGGGAGAAATATACAAGCATTTCACAACCCAACAGAAAAAGTTTTTTTGTTCATAGGCTCAAGGAGGGGCAAGCAGATATAAGCAAAATCTTTTAAGGGACAGCTGGACAAGCAAAGGGAAATGACTAGTGAGGTCTGCCACAGAAAGGATCTTGTGATCAGTTTATTCTCTGGAGAAGCTGATAGAGGGCAGACTCCAGTGTTTTAGTGCTTGCTCATGCTTGGGAGGATGCAGAGCCCTTCTGGAGAAAGGTGAGAAGACTGACTGAAGTTTAGTCAAGAAAAAGCAGAGGGTAGGAAACGGCCATTGCAAACACTTGGTCCTCCATAAACAGTTCTCCTTGTGTTTGTCTGTGAGAAGTTCTCTATATCAAGGATCAGAAAGTATTTTTTTTTTTAATAAAAGAGAAGGTGAGTGCTGTGAAGTATGTAAACCTGGTGATTCACAGACCTGTACCCCTGGGGATAAAAATATATGTTTATAAAAAAATAAAAAATTTTAAAAAAAGAGAAGATAGTAAATAATTTAGCTTTGTGTCTGTATGGTTTCTGTCACAAATCAGCCATGGTGGCTTGAAAGCAGCCATAGACATATTGGAAGGAATGTGCAAAATTAGGCTCTAGCATTACTTTACAAAACAGGTGCTTGGCAAGATGTGGCAATTGGGGCATACTTTGCCAACCCATCATTTATGGCATTTTATCAGGTAGGAATTAAATGTCCTGAAATGTGGGGGGGAGGGGAGCAAAACACAAGTAATCAGCCTGTTTCTAATTGGCCAGATCATTTCATAAAGCCATATCTATCCACAAGGGACTTGAGAAATATAGATACTGAATAAAACATATCACTCCCAAACAAATTATTTGTGATTAAGAAAGAAAAACATCCAGTTTCTTATTTGAGTTTGTGCCTTTTATAGGGCATCTCTGATGTTCAGTAGAGGAAAAAGAAAAAAAAAAAAGAACCTATTGTATGAGAGTTGAGCTAACTTTATAAAGACCAGTATTATTTAACTCAAGTTTAAGTAAGAGTAGGGAACAATTAATCTTATGTTATCTTAAAATAGAAACATGATATATTCCTAAAAGTCTTTTTTCTATTTTGCTTTATTCATTATAGCATTTAACACAGAATCTGAGGGAACTAGAGCTGATTTAATGATTAAAAAAAAACTGTAGTCTTCCCCAAATTACAATGATCAAACACAAGTAAGCCTAAAGCATAAAGGGAGTTTCAAATCCTGAGGATTTTGGATGATATGCTAGAACTAAGATGGTCAGCATTTATAAACTGCTTTTCAAATTGATTTGAACTGAGAGAACGTTTAAAGTGTCCATGAAATCCTAATTCAGGATATGAAAAAGGTGACATATATCTGTTTTCCTTACTAAGGAATTTGGGATTTCATTGGTTCACCCTCTAAAGCCATCTCCTTTGCTCCTTTACACATTTCTGCATAAGACAATCCATACTCTGGACGTGATAGTCCCCAGTTCTTAGCTAGTTTAGCCATCTACATGCTGATCAGTGTCAGAAGGAGAGAAAATCCCCCTTGAGCACTCCTCTGGCCTTTCCAAGGCCAGTCTTATCTTTACAAACTTTCTTCATTTGCTTTATCATCCTGCCCTGGAAAGGATGGATTTTGTATATATATATATATACATATATATATATATATATTCATTTACATATATTACTTTTTATGTGTATATATATATATACACATTATATGTGTATATATCAATATATAGATGATATCATTGAGACATATCTTAATATTATATTATTGAAATATATATTATATTTGATATATAATATATTTTATATAAATACATATAAATTTATAGATTTATATATTTTCTATATATAAAATATATATATTAAGTTAAACATTGTAGTTGGTTTTAAACAGCACACTAAAATAAGGCTATACTGTTTAATCATCTGATTTCATATGTTGAAGTCTTTTGAGTCCTTTCTCATTTTAACTTTTTGTATTTCTGCATTTCCTATCTCATGACTTTGTTATTTTTCCCTTTATTAAGCATATTTTGTGATTAGCACTTAAACATCAATGATTGAGGAGATCTGTTTTGGACTAATTTTTTAAAAAATGATTAAGTATCAGGAACTTGTGTGGGTTTTTTTCCTTTTAGCAATTAATCTTGTTTCATTTTATGGGTTTATAGGTATACTCATTTCTTTTACCTTCTGTTATTTAAAACCACCCCATATCTAATTGTCACCAATAACTTACTTAAATCACTACTTTTTTTTTTTTTTTTTAAAATTGGTTTCTTTTTTTTTTTTTTTTTTTAATTTTTTATTTTTTATAAACATATATTTTTATCCCCAGGGGTACAGGTCTGTGAATCACCAGGTTTACACACTTCACAGCACTCACCAAATCACATACCCTCCCCAATGTCCATAATCCCACCCCCTTCTCCCAAACCCCCTCCCCCCAGCAACCCTCAGTTTGTTTTGTGAGATTAAGAGTCACTTATGGTTTGTCTCCCTCCCAATCCCATCTTGTTTCATTTATTCTTCTACCCACTTAAGCCTCCTTTAATAAAAATGTACTTACATCAGTGGGCAATAAGAAGAGTTACTTTTTACCATGATTCATTGAGGCTGAAAACCCCTTCTCTGGCCATGGTCTGAACTGAAAATGAATAAATAGAAAGCATTGAGCTGCAGCATTTAGTATGTGCTCAGCATTTAGTAGTTGATTTGTGTTGATGGCCCAGGTTTCTCAGCTTCTGTAGAAGTAATTCTATATAATGACTTCAGACTGTCGTGGTGACATTTCTACAATTTTGTATTTCTATTAGCGTTATATCAAGAATAGCAAAACAAACAAAAAAACAAAAAAACCAGAATACTGCAACTTTCCAACAGCCAACTAAAAGAAAAAAGAAAAAAAAAACTGTCTTAATGTATTTTCATTTACAAACATGATTTGGTTTCTATATGATGTCATCAAACAGGTAGAACACTAATTTACTTAAAAACTCACTGGCATTATCCAAAAGATCTCTAAAATGTTATTTGCCTCTGTCTGATCCATAATTCCATTTTCTTATAGGAATAATGTATCTGAAGGGACATAGAAATACAAACAAGAACATATAATAGGCAAGTAGTTGGTTTTTCAAAGATTATTAGTGTTCCAGTTTTATTATTTTTTTATGAAATGACTCTAAATTGGATGATTATAGTTATGTACTTACCTAATGATATGCATTAGCTCATTTGCCTTGGAATATATAGAATGCAGTCTTGAATGCTATTGTCTTCAGTTGTTAAAGTTTACCTGATTTCTTGGAGATTTAAAGCAAATTTCCATGATCTTCTGTGATATTCTACTTAATGTGATTTCTTTCAGGTAGTTTCCAAAGAACATAGTGGCTCATGATTGTCTCTATTCTATGCGTTTTCTATTCTTTATAAATATATATTTTAATAAATTATTTGGCTAGCACTTTTACTTTTTTTTTTAAGATTTTCTTTTATTTATGTATTTGACATGGAGAGAGAAAGAGAGAGCAAGCACAACAAGGAGAAGCGGCATGTAGAGGGAAAGGGAGACGCAGACTCCTCCCTGTTGATTAGAGAGCCCATCTTGGCTCTTGATCCGGGACTTTGGGATCACGACCCAAGCCAAAGGCAGATGCTTAATGGACTCAGCCAGCCAGGTGCCCTTGCATGTGTGTTCTATCTTCGTATCTGAATAGAAGGCTAACACTTTTTCATCATGATTACTGGCTATGGTTTTCTGGAGTGACCGAAGATTTATTTTTATTTATTTATATATTTTTAATGAACATATGATGAATTATTTGCCCCAGGGGTACAGGTCTATGAATCATCAGTCTTAAACATTTAACAGCACTCACCATAGCACATACCCGCCCCAATGTCCATAACCTAGTCACCCTATTCCCACTTCCCACCCCCCAGCAGCCCTCAGTTTGTTTCGCAAGATTAAGAGTCTCCATCTCGATCCCATCTTGATTCATTTTCCCCTCCCAACCTCTCCACGATCCCTGCATTGCCTCTCAAATTCCTCATATCAAAGAGATCATATGATAATGGTCTTTCTCTGACTGACTTATTTCGCTTAGCATAATAACCTCTAGTTCCATCTACTTCATTGCAAATGGCAAGATTTCATTTCCCTTGAAGGCTGCATAGTATTCTATGATATATACCACCTCTTCTTTATCCATTCATCTGTTATGGACATCTAGGTTCTTTCCACAGTTTGGCTATTTGGCTATTGTAGACAGTGCTGCTATAAACATTTTGGGTGCACATGCCCCTTCAGATCACTACATTTGTATCTTTGAGGTAAATATCCAGTAGTATGATTGCTGGGTCATAGGGTAGCTCTATTTTCAACTTTTTGAGGAACCTCCATAATGTTTTTCCAGAGTGGCTGCACCAGTTTGTATTCCCACCAATATTGTAGGAAGGTTTTCCTTTCTCTGAATATTCGCCAACATCTATTATTTCCTGACTTGTTAATTTTAGCCATTCTGACTGGTGTGAGGTAGTATCTCACTATGGTTTTGATTTGGATTTTGCTGATGCCGAGTGATGCTGAGCACTTTCTCATGTGTCTGTTGGGCTTTTGGGTGTCTTTGCAGAAATGTCTATTCATGCATTCTGCCCATTTCTTGATTGGATTTTTTTGTGCTTTGGGTGTTGAGTTTGATAGGGTCTTCATAGATTTTGGATACTAGCCCTTTATCTGATATGTCATTTGCAAATATCTTCTCCGATTCTGTCAGTTGTCTTTTGGTTTTGTTGACTGTTTCCTTTGCTGTGCCAAAGCTTCTGATCTTGATGAATTCCCAATAGTTCATTTTTGTCCTTGCTTCCCTTGCCTTTGGTGATGTTTCTAGGATTAATTTGCTGTGACGGAGGTCAAAGAGGTTGCTGCCTATATTCTCCTCAAGGATTTTGATGGATTCTATCTCACATTGAGGTCTTTCATCCATTTTGAGTCTGTTTTTGTGGTGTAAGGAAATGGTCTAGTTTCATTCTTCTGCATGTGGCTGTCCTATTTCCCCAGCATGATTTATTGAAGAGACTGTCTTTTTTCCATTGGACATTCTTTCCTGCTTTTTTGAAGATTAGTTGACCATAGAGTTGAGCGTCCATTTCTGGACTCTCTATTCTGTTCCAGTGATCTATGTGTCTGTCTTTATGCCAGTACCGTACCATCTTGATGATATAGCTTTGTAATACAGCTTGAAGTCTGGAATCGTGATGCCATCAACCGTGGTTTTCTTTTTCAACATTCCTCTGGTTATTTGGGATCTTTTCTGGTTCCATATAAGTTTTAGGATTATTTGTTCCATTTCTTTGAAAAAAATTGATGGTATTTTGATAGGGATTGCATTAAATATGTAGATTGCTTTAGGTAGCATAGACATTTTCACAATATTTGTTCTTCCAATCCATGAGCATGGAACGTTTTTCCATTTCTTTGTGTCTTCCTCAGTTTGTTTTGTGAGTACTTTATAGATTTCTGAGTACAGATTCTTTGGCTCTTTGGTTAGATTTATTCCTAGTTAGCTTATGGTTTTGGGTGCAATTGTAAATGGAATTGACTCCTTAATTTCTCTTTCTTCTGTCTTGCTGTTGGTGTACAGAAATACAACTGATTTCTGTGCATTGATTTTATATCCTGACACTTTATTGAATTCCTGTATAAGTTTTAACAGTTTTGGAGTGGAGTCTTCTGGGTTTTCCACATAAAGTGTATTATCTGCAAAGAGTGAGAGTTTGACTACTTCTTGTCCATTCAGATGTCTTTAATTTCTTTTTGTTGTCTGATTGCTGAGGCTAGGAGTTGTAGTACTATATTGAATAACAGTGGTTATATTGGACATCCCTGCTGTGTTTGTGATCTTGGTGGAAAAGCTCTCGGGTTTTTCTCCATTGAGAATGATATTCATGATGGGTTTTTCATAGATGGCTTTGATGATATTGAGGTATGTACCCTCTATCCCTACACTTTGAAGAGTTTTGATCAAGAAAGGATGCTTTACTTTGTCAAATGCTTTTTCAGCGTCTATTGAGAGTATCACATGGTTCTTGTTCTTTCTTATTAATGTATTGTATTGCAATGATTGATTTGGGGATGTTGAACCAACCTTGCACCTCTGGAATAAATCCCACTTGGCCATGGTGAATAATCCTCTTAATATACTGTTGGATCCTATTGGCTAGTATTTTGGTAAGAATTTATGCATCTGTGTTCATCAAGGATATTGGTCTGTAATTCTTTTTGTCGGGGTCTTTGTCTGGTTTGGGGATCAAGGTAATGCTGGCCTCATAAAATAAGTTTGGAAGTTTTCCTTCCATCTCTATTTTTTGGAAAAGTTTCAGGAGAATAGGAATTAATTCTTCTTTAAATGCATGGTAGAATTCCCCTTGGAAGCCATTTGTCCCTGGGCTCTTGTTTGTTGAAGGATTTTTGATGACTGCTTCAGTTTCCTTACTGGTTATGGGTCTGTTCGGGTTTTCTATTCTTCCTGGTTCAGTTTTGGTAGTTTATATGGCTCTAGGAATGCATTCATTTCTGCCAGATTGTTGAATTTGCTGATGTTTAGTTGCTCATAATATGTTCTTATAATTGTATGTATTTCTTTGGTGTTGGTTGTGTCTCTCCTCTATCATTAATGATTTTATTTATTTGGGTCCTTTGTCTTTTCTTTTTGAGAAGTGTGACCAGTAGTTTATCAATCTTATTAATTCTTTCAAAGTACCAGCTCCTAGTTTCATTGATTTGTTCTACTGTTCTTTTGGTTTCTATTTCATTGATCTCTGCTCTGATCTTTATGATTTCTCTTCCCCTGCTGGGTTTAGGCTTTCTTTGTTTTTCTCCAGCTCCTTTAGATGTAGGGTTAGGTTGTGTATTTGAGATCTTTCTTGTTTCTTGAGAAAGGCTTGTGTATCTATATACTTTCCTCTAAGGATCACCTTTGCTGTGTCCCAAAGATTTTCAACAGTTGTGGTTTCATTTTCATTTGTTTCCATGAATTTTTAAAATTCTTCTTTAATTTCCTGGTTGACCCATTCATTCTTTAGTAGGGTGCTCTTTAGCCTCCATGTATTTGAGTTCTTTCCAGCTTTCCTCTTGTGATTGAGTTCTAGTTTCAGAGCACTATGGTCTGAAAATAAGCAGGGAACGATCCCAATCTTTTGGTACCAGTTGAGACCTAATTTGTGGCCCAAGATGTGATCTATTCTGGAGAATGTTCCATGTGTATTAGAGAAGAACGTGTATTCTGTTGCTTTGGGATGGAATGTTCTAAATATATCTGTGATGTCCATCTGGTCCAGTGTGTCATTTATAGTCTTTATTGTCTTGTTGATCTTTTGCTTAGATGATCTGTCCATTTCACTAAGGGGGGGTATTAAAGTTCACTACTATTACTGTATTATTTTTGATGTGTTTCTTTGATTTTGTTATTAATTGGTTTATCTAGTTGGCTGCTCCTATGTTTTGGGCATAGATATTTAAAACTATTAGATCTTCTTGTTGGACAGATCCTTTAAGTGTGATATAATGTCCTTCCTCATCTCTTAATATAGTCTTTGGCTTAAAGTCTAATTAATCTGATAGAAGGGTTGCCACCCCAGCTTTCTTTTGATGTCCATTTGCATGTTTTCCACCCCCTCACTTTAAATCTGGAGGTGTCTTTGAGTCTAAATTTAGACAGTGTATCAATGGGTCTTATTTATTTATCCATTCTGATACCCTTTGTCTTTTGATTGGGGGCATTTAGCCCATTTACATTCTGGGTAACTATTGAAGGATATAAATCTAGTGCCATTATATTGCCTATAATGTGTCTGTTACTGTATATTGTCTCTGTTCTTTTCTGTCTGTTACTTTTTGTCTCTCTCTGCTTAGAGGACCCCTTTCAATATTTCCTGTAGGGCTGGCTCGGTGTTTGCAAATTCTTTTAGTTTCTCTTTGTCCTGGAAGCTTTTTATCTCTCTTTCTATTTTCAATGCTAGCCTAGCTGGATATAGTATTCTTCTTCTTTTTTTTTTTTTTAAATATTTTATTTATTTATTTATTTGACAGAGATCACAAGTAGACAGAGAGGCAGACAGAGAGAGAGGAAGGGAAGCAGGCTCCCTGCTGAGCAGAGAGCCTGATGTGGGGCTCAATCCCAGGACTCTGGGATCATGACCTGAGCCGAAGGCAGAGGATTTAACCCACTGAGCCACCCAGGCCCCCCTGGATATAGTATTCTTGGTTGCATATTTTTCTAATTTAGTGCTCTGAATATATCATGCCCATCCTTTCTGGCCTGCCAGGTCTCTGTGGATAGGTCTGCTGTCAGTCTAGTATTTCTACCATAGTGAGTTACAGACCTCTGCTTTCAGGATTTTCTCTTTGTGACTAAGACTTATAAGTTTCACTGTTAGATGATGGAGTGTGGACCTGTTTTTATTGATTTTGAAGGGTATTCTCTGTGCCTCCTGGATTTTGATGCTTATTCCCTTCACCAAATTGGGAAAATTCTCTACTATAATTTTCTCCAGTATACCTTCTGCTTCTCTCTCTCTTTCTTTCTTCTTCTTCTGGGATCCCAATTATTCTAATATTGTTTCATCTTATGGTATCACTTATCTCTTGAATTCTCCCCTTGTGGTTCAGTAGTTGTCTCTCTTTTGCTCAGCTTCTTTGTTCTTTGTCATTTTGTCTTCTATATCACTAATTCTCTCTTCTCCCTCATTTATCCTAGCAGTAAGATCCTCCATTTTTTATTGCACTCATTGATACTTTTTAAAATTTCAACTTGTTTATATTTTAGTTCTTTTATTTGTCCAGAGAGAAATTCTCTAATAATCTTCCATGCTTTTCTGAGCCCATGTAGCACCTTGGTAATCATCTTTCTGAACTCTAATTCTGACATATTACTAATGTCAGCATTGGTTAGGTCCCTAGCCCCTAGTGCTGCTTCTTATTCTTTTTTTTTTTTTGTGGTGAGTTTTTCCGCCTTGTTATTTTATCCAGATAAGAATAGATGAATGAGAGAACAAAATGTAAAAGGATAGCAACAACCCCCAAAAAATATGCACTAACCAAATGAGACCTGAAACTAGGGGGGAGAAGAAAGGGGGTTAAAAAAGGAAAAAAAATATATCTATATATATTCATATATAGATAAAAATATATGTAAATATATATATATAAATATACATATTTATATATATATATATACTGGTGAATAGAACAGAGCCACTTACTTGATTTTGGGTGTATTTTGGTCTGTTAGAAGAAACTATCCCAAAATCTTAAAAAAGAATACACACACACACACACACACACACACACAAATAAGGGTAAACATGATGAAGCAATGGAATATGACTGTAAAGATGAAAATTTAAAAGAATTCTAAAAAAGGAATTGATAAGAAGTTGGTTAAAAAAAAAAAAGAGGAAAGAATGTGATTAGGCTGGAAACCAGAAGAAAGCCCTGTACTAGATTTAGAGTATATTTTGATCTATTAGAAGGAATTGCATCTGAAAATTTTAAAGAAAAAAACCCAAACCTATAAGTATACAAAAAATAAGGTTAAATACAATGAAGGGATAAAATATGACTATAACAATGAAAATTTTAAAAGATTTTTCAAAAGGTTTTGTTAAGATAAAATAGTTAAAAAAATTAAAATAGCAAAGAGTATGAATTTTAAAAATAGAATAAGAAAAAATTAAATTAAAAAAATTTAACTTTGTAAGACTAAAGGATCATGGTGTAAAAGCCATGAATTCTATGCATTGCTTTCCCCTAGCTCTGGATTTCCACAGTTCTCATTGATCTGTAAACTTGGCCTGGCTGGATGTTCTTGCTGATCTTCTGGGGGAGGGACTGTTGCAGCAATTCTCAAATGTCTTTGCCCGAAGTGGAATTGCACTGCCCTTGCCAGGGGCCACGCTAAATAATCTGCTTGGGTTTGCTCTCAGAGCTTTTGTTCCCTGAATGCTTTCCTTTTTCTGTACAGCTTTAGAGGATGGGAATGAAGATGGTGGCCTCCCATTCTCCAGCCCGTAGGAGCCAAGAGCTCAGTGCCCCACTCCTCAGTGCATTTTCAGAGAAAAACAGTCAATTTTTCCTGTCTCCCTGGTCTCCAGCCACACTCTTAGCTCACCCAGTCTGTGATCTAGTGTTTCTTTCTTTCTTTCTTTCCTTCCTTCTTTCTTTCTTCTTTTCTTTTGAGGATTTTATTTGTTTATTTGACAGAAAGAGACACACAGAGAGAGGGAACACAAGTAAGGGGAGCAGGAGAGGGAGAAGCAGGCTTCCCGCTGAGCAGGGAGCCTGATGTAGGATCCCAGGACCCTGGGATCGTGACCTGAGCCTAAGGCAGCCACCTAACCACTGAGCCTGCCAGGAACACTGATCAACTGTTTCTATCTCTGGCTCATGGCCCCATTTGGAGTTTCCAAACCCAGCAGATTCTTGTAACATGCTCCTGCACTGCTCCTCCCAAAAGAGGAAGGATGGGGTCTCTCTGGATCTGCCACTTGTGGGAGTCCGAATGTGCCTTGGATCATGGTTTAAGGTAACCCCAAGCTGAGAGTCCACTTCTTGGCTCTGTCTTTGCAACTGGCTTCCCTGCTCCAATACCTAGGAGCTCTACCACACTCAGACACCCCTTTCACCACACTCAGACACCCCTGTCTTTTCATGACTCCATGAGTCCTGAGACCACACTGTCCCCATGAGGGCTTCACCCTGCTTAGCCTCTAGAGCATGTCCATTAGTAGAGGAGACTTCTAATAGTTGTGATTTTGTGCTCCACCACTCTACAGCTTGTCAGAAGTCGCCCCCGCCCCCACTCCGTGGTCTATCTTCCCATCGCTTCAGATTCACTTCTCCACCATCCTACCTTCTGGAAAGTGGTCAATTTTCTGTTCCTAGAATTTCTGCCCTTCCTCTCTTCTATCTTCTATTGAGTTAGGTGTTCAGAATGGTATGATAACTATCTAGCTGAACTCCTCATGATTATTTCTATCTTCTACTCTCTGCCATCTTGTTCTTCCTATGAAGATTTGGCTTTTAGTTATACTTTTCCAACTATCAGGAACTATTGAACATAATACAGATTATAAGTACAAAATTAGTTTGAGAAAGGAGATCTCTGTTTTTGTCTCTTTCATATATGTAAGTGTGTATATATATATGTATATATATATATGTTTATAGAGAGGGCTACATACGTATGTGTATATGTGTTTATATATTAAAAAGTATACATACATAATATATATATATATATATATATATGAGTGGTAGAGAATGAAATTATTATTTTTGTTTTTTGTATGTATAAGGGGGATGTTTGTACTTACCTCATAGGACTCTTATGAAAATTAAAGAGATAAAATAAGTGAAGTGTTAAACACAGTTAATGCTTTTATTACAGTAAATACACAGCATTGTTATGCTTTACAGCAAGGCAGTATTGAGTATCAGTATTAAGGTTCTTTAGTCAAGAGGACCTGGATCCCCCTCCTCTTACTTTCTATAAGGTCTGAGCAAATAAACTTCACTGACTTGTTCCTCAATTGCACAGTAAAGATGAGAAGAATATTCAAGTATGAATTTCATATGAAATACATAGTAATTGCCTTTGGAATATGTGTTCCATTTATTTAAAGCATTATTGCATGCAAAGGGCAAGGGAAAGAGGTAGGGAAGACAGACCAGGCTAAGAGAGGGGACATGGAGGCAGAAAAAGAAAAGAATAATGCTGTTCAATAAATCAGAAGGACTAATAACAAACCTCTTTTTTTTTTTTTTTTTTTAAGTAGGAGAAACATAATGTTTGAAGTCCTGTTTTTAAAAATGGTGCCATAGGGAAGGGAGGGAAAAATGAAACAAGTTGAAACCAGAGAGGGAGGCAAACCATAAGAGACTCAATCTCAGGAAACAAACTGAAGGTTGCTGGAGGGGAGGTGGTGAGAGGGATGGGGTGGATGGGTGATGGACATTGCAGAGGGTATGTGTTATGGGGAGTGCTGTGTATTGTGTAAGACTGAAAAATCATAGACCTGTACCCCTGAAACAAATAATACATTATGTGTTACTAAAAAAATTTTTTTAATGAAAATTAAAAATGGTGCCAGATGATCAGGGACTTTAAAAGCATTCCTAACCTAATTAATCCATAATTGGCAATGGGAAGTATCTTCCCTATAGTTCTTTTTTTTTTTTTAAGAGATTTTATTTATTTGACAGAGAGAGCCATCACAAATAGGCACAGAGGCAGACACAGAGAGAGGGAAGCAGGCTCCCCACTGAGCAGAGAGCCCGATGCAGGGCTCAATCCCAGGACCCTGAAATCATGACCTTAGCCGAAGGCAGAGGCTTAACCCACTGAGCCACCCAGGTGCCCCTTCCCTATAGTTTTTATATTCTGCACTGTGAAGTGTATTTGAAGTGTTTTGTCCTTTCTTCCATTAGGTTTTCTTTCTCTTTTCTTTGATTTATAGGATTTATAAGTTAACTTTAATCCTTTGTATAGACATTAAAAATAGGATTACACATTCTATATACAAAGTGTTTTTTGACAAATACATTTAATTGCAAATATCTTTTCACTCTGCAGCTTGCCTTTTTATCCTATTAATGAAATATTTAGATGAACAAAAGTACTTCATTCTAAACCTTTCAGTTTATAATTTTTTTCACATGGATAGTACATTTTGTATCTTGTTTAGGAAATCTTTGCTACTTTGAATTCACAGAGATCTTATTTTATGCTAGTTTTTGAAAACTTTCTTATTTTTCATATTTGAGATTTCATATCTGAACTCTAAGTGGAATTTATTTTTGCATATGTTGTAAAGTAGGACCTCAGATAGCTATTTTTCCTTTATGGATTTGTATTTGATCCAGGAACATATGCTGAAAGGTGCCCCCTAATTTTACTTTCTAAAAATAAATCCAGTAACTGTATACGACTGGGTCTCTCTCTTTCAATAATCTACTTTGTCCCCAGGGTCCGTATATCTAAACTTGTGCCAATCATAAACTCTTCCAATTCTTGTGGCTTTTTAATGGGTCTTGATATCTGACACTGTAACTTATCTAGCTTTGTTATTCTTTTTCAGAATTGCCTTATCTTTGCTTGGCTCTTTACATTTCCATAAATCTTAGAACTAATTTATTCTTTTCTATGCAATAAAAAATCTACATAGATTTTTTTTTTATTGTACTTTCCTGTAGATCAATTGGTGAAATTTGGTATCTTTATAATATTGAGTCTTCCAATACATAAGCATAATATAAGCTGTTTTATATAGGTGTTCAGTTTTGTTTCATTTGTAGTTTTCTGAGTGGACATCTCTCATAATGTCTCAACTTATGTAAAAGAGTTTGAATATTTGTGCTATTTTAGGGGCATTTTTCTAATATTACCATGCTACAAAAATAATTCTAAAAAGCAACACACACTTAGCAAAATTCTAAAATTCTAAAAAAATTCTAGAATATCACACACTTTTAGCAAAACTAAATATAAATTATATTGAGATATAAATCTCAAATTATATTGAGATATTTTAAAAATTCCCTAACCCCTAGCCAGTAAACCTTGTTCTGCTTTTCAGAGCACTTGTTGTCTTCTTAGTATTTTCTTTCCATATCCTTATATTCAATATATAACCAAACACAGAAATTAAATATTTAAAAAATTAATTTAAAAAAGTTAAATTTCTTTTAAATTTTAAAAAATAAAATTAAGAATAAAATGCCAGAAATCCACCTGGCATTTAATAAATACTGAAAAACCTAGTACAATACCAAAACCCCTTGAAGAATTTCAGAAAAAAAAAAATCCCCAAATTTACATATCACTGATAAATTTGACTTTTTTTTTAGGGCATTGTAATTTATTTATTTATTTTTTAAAATTTGAGTATAAATAACATGCAGTGTTATATTAGTTTCAGGTGTAAATGTAATGATTGAACAATTCTATACATTAGTCAGTGCTCATCACGGCAAATGTACTCTTAATCTCCTTTACCTATTTCATCCATCCCCCAACCCATCTCCCCTCTGGTAACCATCAGCTTGTTCTCTATAGTTAAGAGTCTGTTATGGCTTATTTGTGTGTCTCTTTTTTTCCTGTTTGTTTTGTTTTACCTACTTTTAAGAAAAAAGTAAATGGAATCTCTGTTGAATAGTTATGTTAATGGTATTCCTCTTTACCATTTCAAGGACTTGTTAATGAAAAATTATACTCTAACACCAATCTCTCTGTGTCTAATATATGTATATATAGAGAGACATATATAGAGATATATATAGTAATATATATTATATATATAGTTAAGTGTATAAGGTACACTAATCTTCAGTGCATATCTTATTATACACATATATGCACATGTATATTTGTATATACTCATGAAACTACCCCAAATAAGATGCAGAATATTTCTAGCACTTCATAAATTGTGACTGTGCTCATTGCCAGTTCACACTCCCCTCAGAGATTACTACTAATCTGACTTCTATAAACATCAATTAGTTTTATCTCTTCTTGAACTTTATGTTTGTTTATCCTTTTATCTGCTGATGGGCATTCAGTGGTATCTGTTTTGGAGCTATTGTGAATAAAGCTTCTATGAACATTCTTCTGCTAGTCTTTTGCTAGACATAAACATTTATTCCTCTTGGGTATACACCTGGGAGTGGAATTACTGAGGCATAGGGTAGACAAAAACTTATTTTTAGTGGGACTGCCAACTTTACATGCCTATTAGAAACGTAGAAGAAACCCACCTATGTCTTCCCCAACACTTGATATTGTCAATTATTTTTTAAAACTTTAGTCCTTTGGTAGATTTATATTGGTATCTCCTTGTATTTTTAATTTGCATTCTCTAGGAAGACTAACTAATTTGAACTAACTTATTAGTAGTTTTGAGTGTAAGCTGTTTTTGAGAATTCCTATTCAAATATTTTGACCATTTTTTTTAAACTGAGTGCCCTAATCATCCAGCCAATATTGTTTTCCTATTGATTTTCTCTTATAGGACTTTTGCTGTCTTCTTTAATGCTATATTCTAGTGCCTACAACACTGCTTGGCACTTGAAAGGCACTCATTAAGTAACTATTGAATACAGAAATAAATACATGAATTAGTTCAAAATAAATAAACTCCCAATAATTTGTTTTATTTTACTAAATCTTTTAACATATTCGTGTCCAATTGTTTCAGCACCATTTGTTGAATGACTCCTTTCTCCTTGTATCACCTGGCTCCACTGTCAAAGATCAGCTGCCTATATTGGTGTCAGTCTATTTCTGAACTATAGCTTCTGTTCCATCAGTCTGTCTGTTATTTCACAAATGCCATGCTGTCTTGATTACTGTAGCTTTATAGTAACCCTGTAGTCAGGTAGAGTCAGTCCTCCATCTTTGTTGCATTTCTTTAATAATATTATTTTGGCTATTCTGGGTCTTGTGCCTTTCTCTATGAACTTCAGAATCAGTTTATCGATATCCATAAAGTAACTTGCAAGGATTTTGCATTGAATCCATAGGTTACATTGGGAAGAACTGATATCTGAACAGTACTCAGTCTTCCTATCATTCACAGGGACTATTTATTCATTTTTTAAAGATCTTCTTTGATTTATTTACTCAGAATTTTGTAGATTTCTTCATATATATCCTATACACATTTTGTATTATTTATACCTAGGTTTTTCTTTTTTTTTTGCTGTTGCTAATTTTTTTAAATTTCAAATGTATTTTTGATTTTTCATTGCTGGTATGTAGGAAAGCAATTGAATTCCTCATATTAACCTTGTATCCTGCAATCTTGCTACAACTACTTACTAGTTCCAGGAGTATATATGTCAATTATTTGTGATTTTCTACATATAATCATGTCATATATGAGCAAAACCAGTTTTATTTCTTTCTTCTTAATATGTATATCTTCTATTTACTTATATTGTTTTATTGCATTAGTAAGGACTTCTAGTATGATACTGAATATAAGTGATGACAGGGCACATGGAGCCTTGTTACAGATCTTAGGGTAAAAACATCCAGTTTCCCACCGTTATGTATGGTATTAACTATAGGTGTTTGTAGATACTCTTTTTTTTTAACTATTTATTTATTTATTTATTTGAGAAAGAGAGAGGGAGGGAGAGCATGAGTGGGGAGAAGCAGGCCTTCTGCTGAGCAGGAAGCCGGACATGGGGCCCTATCCTTGGATCCTGAGATCTGCCCGAAGGCAGACAGTTAAGCGACTGAGCCACCCAGGCTCCTCTGAAGATATTCTTTATCAGGTTGAGAAAGATCCCCTGTATTTCTACTTTTCTGAGAGATTATCATGAATAGGAATTGGGTTTTGGCAAACTCATTTCTGCACATATTGGTATGATAATTTCTTTTTAGCCTATTCATGTGAAGGTTATATTATGTGACTTTCAAATATTGAAACAGCCTTGCCTCACTGGACTGAGTCCCACATGTTTATGTTGTATAATTATCTTTACATGTTTTGGGGTTGATTTGCTAAATTCTATTAATGGTTTTTATATCTATGTTCATGAGAGCTATTGATCTTATAATGTTCCCTTCTTGTATTGTCTTGTCTGTACCTGATTTTGATATTAGAATAATGCTTGCTTCATATAGAGAGTCACTAAGTGCTTCCTCTGCATCTGTTTTCTGGAGACATTATAGAAAATTATAATTAACTTTAATTCTTTCCTTAAATGTTTGGTGGTGTTCACCATTGAAGCCATTTGGTCATACTGCTTTCTTGTTTAAAGGGTTATTAATTATTGATTCAATTTCCTTAAAAAAGTATACATTTATTCAGATTATGTACTACTTTTATGTGGGTTTTGGTCATTTTGATATTTGAAGGAATTGGTCAATTTCATCAAAATCATTGATTTTTCGTTTTCCCAGTGTTTTTCTCTTAGGGAGGACAGAAGTGGTGACTTCAAATCCTCTTTACATATCAGAGTTAAAGCCAGATATCAGTCCCCTCCTTTGTTTAGATTGCATATTTAATGTTGATTAATCATCAACATCATTATCTCTCTTCTGCTATCTCAATTTCACTCTAAGATCCATCTAGTGAATGTTTCATTTAAATAATATGTACTTAAGTTCTAGAACTTCCGTTTGGTTCTTTTGTATATTTTCTGATTCTCTGATGAGGTTTTACTACTTTTCATCTATTATGACCCTATTTTTCTTTATCTAATTGAGCATTATTGTACTATTGCTTTAAAATCCTTTTCTGTTAATTCCAATATCTATATCATCTTGGGGTTGCTCTTCATTTATTTTCCTTCTCTTGTGAATAGACTTGTTCTTTTGTTGGGAAATTTCAGACTGCATTCTGTACATTACATTTTAGAAACTCTGAATTCTATTATGTTCTTCTGAAAAATATTTGTTTTTATTTGGTTATTTTTGTGTGTTTTTCTGTTTTAGTTTTGTTTTGTACAACAGGCATATAACTTGGATAAACTATGCAAACTTTCTTCTTTCTGAACCTGTGATAGGGAGCAGCTCAAAACACCTTAGCTTTTTTTTTTTTTTTTTTTTTTTAGTTTAGTTTAGTTTATCTGGGCTACTTTGACTCTTCCCCCTGCATTTACAGTTTATGTCTTAGTCATTAGTTTGGGCAGAATTTGCAGCAGCAATTGAGACTTCTTTTTCTCTCTATCTCCTTTCTTGAATTTCACTGTCTCCACTTCTAGTTACTGTGACTTCCATAATGACAGAACTTGAGTTTCTCAAACCAGCACATTTTCTAACGGAATTCAACAGGCTGCTCTTAGAATAAAAGTTGTAAACAGAAGAAATTCACTCAATGCCATTTCCTTCTTCAAAATGTCAACCTCCCTCCTCCCCACCAACATCTGCCTGCTACTGGATACTCCCCTGTGCATTCTATAGCTTTTCTCTTTTTTATATTTTTGTCTACTATTTTTACTTGTCAGAGAAAGTTGGTTTGATAGAAGGTAATTGGCCATACAAGAAGTAAAACTCCTAGGATACAACTGATTTTGAAATTTGATCTCGGCTAGGGTAACTGTTGAATTTATAGAGCTGTGTGTATAGTGATTTATATCTTTGCTACATTGAATTCTATACCTCTATTTCTTGGTTCCTCTGACTTAGTACTTAGTTCAGGATTTTCAGTATATGTTGAAAAATAGTGTTAATAATGTACTTTTTTTCCCCTCAGAAGTAATATGTCTTGTCTTAATTATTGTTATCATAAATATCAGGCTTGTAGTTGACATGGTGCATGTGTGTGCATGCACACAAATTTGGTAGGTAAATTTAAAAACCAAAGCAAGTTCCTTAGTTTTGAATAATGTTTTCATCGTGACTTGGTGTTTGAGGTATAGTACCTTTTTTTTTTCTGTTTCAGTTGGGAAAGTTCTTACATGATTTTCCTCCTCACACAACTTTTGTGGCAAATTATATTATGAGATTTTTAAGATACCCAATATGCTTGCATTCTAGGGATAAAACATAAGAGAATGTAATAAATTTTAATACATTTTTGGAGTCAAATCGTGAGGAAATAAACATACCTTTTTGTAAAAAGAATTTAGTAAGAAATATATTTATCTCCATTTATACAGGTAAGTTTAAAAATAAATTTAAAACTAAAGAAAGATCTTAGAGTAGCTGATTAATCACCTGAGGGGATATTCCTTGCTCTTTATTAAAGTAAAAATAAAAATTCCTTATATTTAATTTGTTAAAATACCTCCAATGCATAGGTGTCAAAAAGCACCGACAATGTAATCTTTATGTTTGAAAAGATAATGTAGATTCTTGGCACGTGCTTTGTGCACAAAAGATATCTTTAGTGTGTAAAATATCTTTTCTTCTGGTGGTAATTATTTGTTTTAGAATAAAGAAGTGACTGGTATTTTTCCAATTTAAACACACATAAAACATTCTTAATACCATTGAAAGTTAATATTTTACTTGGAAATTTTGCATTTATTGTCATAAATTAAATGAACCTATACTTTTGTATTCCCATGCTATCCTCTTCTCGTTAGAAATCAGAATTGTAAATGTGCTTTATAAATTGGGTGAATATATTTTGACCTTTTTCTATTGTGATGGCTAATTATATATGTCAACTTGGAGGATATTTTTGGATGAATTTAACATATAAATTGGTGGATATTGGGTAAAGCAGATTGATCACCATGATGTGGGTGGGCCTCGGCCAATCATTTGCAGATTTGAATATCTGTAGAGACAAACAAACAAACAAAAACAAAAACCATCCCTTTCCAACCCCAAGGAGCAAAATGGAATTCTTCATAAGATTGCTTTTGAACTTCATCTGCATCATTAGTTCTCCTGGTCAGCTAGTCAGTCCACACTGCAGATTTTGGACTAGCTAAACTTCAGAAGCCAGCCCACTCCATTTGAGCTAATTATTTATAATGTATATACATCATTGGTTCTGTCTTTTCTGTGGACCCTAAATAACTATAATTCTTTTCTGTAATCATGTATAAAAGAATGGGGCTATCTATTTTTAGAAACTTTGGAAAAATTCATCTGTAAAAATATCTGGGCCTAGGATTATTTTACTGATAACTTATATAAAGCAAAAGTTAGTATTCCATTATCATTCATTTGATCTCTTTGCTATTAGTCTATTTAAATTTTTGCATAGGGAAGGAGGGGAAAGATAGCAGAGAAATAGGAGACTCTATTTCAACCGGTCCCCTAAAGTGAGCTAATTATCTACCAGAACACTCTGAACACCCATGAAATCAGCCTGAGATGTATTCTGGATCTCTATGAGGGCGGAAGACACCAGTGGAGAGGTAAAGCAGAGTGAGAATGCTCAAACTGATATTGGAGGGTAAACAGAAGGGGGAGGAAACCACCAGAAGTGACCCACTGGAAAGTAATACCCCAATACAAAAAGTGTCTGTGATTGGGACCAGCATTAACTTGGAGTCTGGTTAAAAGTACTCAAAAAGAGCAAAAGATCTTAAGGGGTATCTGGTAGAATTAGGCGGTCATGGGCAGGGGCCTAAACCCAGATAAAAGACCTCAACGTGAGGTAAAAATCTATCAAAATCCTAAAGGAGAACATAGGCAGTAACCTCTTTGACATCAGCCACAGCAACTTCTTTCAAGATATGTCTCCAAAGACAAAGGAAACAAAAGCAAAATGAACTTTTGGGACTTCATCAAGATCAAAAGTTTCTGCACAGCAAAGAAAACAGATAATCACATCAAAAAAATGGGCAGAAGACGTGAACAGACACTTCTCCAAAGAAGACATACAAATGGCTATCAGACACAGGAAAAAATGCTCATCCTCATTAGCCATCAGGGAGATTCAAATCAAAACCACATTGAGATACCACCTTACACCAGTTAGAATGGCCAAAATCAACAAGACAGTAAAAAAGTGTTGGAGAGGATGTGGAGAAAGGGGGAACCCTTCTACAGTTGGTGGAAATGCAAGTTGGTGCAGCCCTTTGGAAAACAGTGTGGAGATTCATTAAGAAATTAAAAATAGAGCTACCCTATGATCCTGCAATTGCACTCCTGGGTATTTATCCCAAAGATACAGATGTAGTGAAAAGAAGGGCCACTTTTCCCTAATGTTCATAGCAGGAATGGCCACAGTCGTGAAACTGTGGGAACAACCAAGATGCCCTTCAACGGACAAATGGATAAAGCAGAAATGGTCCATCTATACAATAGCATACTATGCCTCCATCAGAAAAAATGAATGCCCAACTTTTGTATCAACATGGATAGGACTGGAGGAGATTATGCTGAGTGAAATAAGTCAAGCAGAGAGAGTCAATTATCATATGGTTTCACTTACTTCTGGAGCATAAGGAATAACACAGAAGACATTGGGAGATGGAGAGAAGTGAGTTGGGGGAAATTGGAGGGGGAGACAAACCATGAGAGAATATGGACTCTGAGAAACAAACTGAGGGCATGGAGGGGAGGAGAGTGGGGGGTTGGGTGAGCCTGGTGGTGGGTATTAAGGAGGGCATGTATTGCCTGGAGCACTGGATGTGGTGCATAAACAATGAATCTTGGAACACTGAAAAATGTTAAATTAAATTAAAATTTTTTTTACATAATCTTCATTTGATAATTACCTACAACTGCTTACTTCTACTTAATTTTTCCATCACTTTTACTTATCTGGGGTTATTTATAACACTTTATTTTGATTTGACAGAAGAGGTCTATTTAGTTAATTTTTTTCTTTCTGTCCTGTTCTCTTTTTGCTTTCTTGTTTATTCATTCATCTGTTTGTTTATTTACTTGTTTATTTATTTCCTAGTCTGTGTATCTTTATCCTATGAATTCATACTTTTTTGGGACTAGCAGCTATGTTGGCTGGAAATGCATTAGGCCCAGCAAAAGTGATATTATCCAGACTTTGAATTATACCTTCCAAGGTGAATTTAGGGAGTGAGTGTAGGGAATGTGCAAGGTGGAGTTGCTCTTTCCTTGCAATATGAGTTCACCAAGTCAGCCCACTTTACTTCCTTCAACACATAAGCAATCAGGAGAATTTCTGCACTTCTGCTCCTGGCAGGCAAGGCTCACACCCAAGGGTTTCTTCTCTGAATTCCAAAAACCTAGATGACTGAGGGCAGAGAAGAAGACGGACAGAAATAGCAGAGGTTGATTATTTCACCCCATTTCTTCTTACATGTCCTCTAGCACAGCCAGCTCTGTTATCCCCCAATTCCTGTCCTTCCTTTTTAACTGATTATTCTCTTTTTTGATCTTGTCAGTGATGGAACAGGCAGCAGTGATACTCTCAGGCAGTTTGGGGAAGAGGCAAAAAAAAAAAAAAAAAAAAAAAAAAAAAAGAAAAAAGAAGAACAATAATAATGCTCTTCTTCTCTCAGTCCCCCAGTGGTACTTCTGGCTTTCTAAGCCAGGACCAGAAACCTAGCATCTTTGCCTCTTTGGGAATTCTTCAAGATTTTACTGTTCTGAGTTTAGACCCCTTCCCTCTTGCTTTCATGGCATCTCCAAGGTTAAGCTCTGGGAAAGAAGCCAGATTCCTACACTCATTTGCCAGGAGCCAGAAGTCAAAGATAATTCTTCCCTGGGTTCTATTTTTTTTTTTTTTTAACTCACATATCCCACTTTTCCACTGAGGCAATTTAAAAATGAAATCTGAAAAATAGAACCATTAGGATTAAAAACAAATGGAACTTTTTGAACAGAAACAGAGAATATCTCCCAGCCTTGAGAGGAACTGATAAATACGCTTAAGCCCAGAATTTGATTCTGTATTTCCTACAACCTAATAAAATGGCAAAATTGGCTGTATTTCAGAGACCTACATAAATCTATTTGCAGGGACATTTTTCCTGAGAGAATCTCTGAATTTCCCTTGTACTTAATCCCCTATGGTAATCACTAGAGAGCTCTTTCCTTCTTGGGGATTCTGAATGCTCTGAGTAGTAGGATCCTAGGTTCCTTTTAGGCCAGTTACTGAGGTGAGATGTGACCACTGTTTATTCCATAATAAAAAGTGCTTATTTTAAGGTTTTCTTTCATTTTTCCCCATTATTTGCTAATGAACCCATGCCAGGATAGACATAACATTTTTGTAGTGGATCTAGAAACAGATTAAATCTGCTGACATCTTAAGCACTTGATGGTTCACTCAGTAACAAGTCCTTCCAATTTATCTAGAACAGGATGGTGTTTCTGGGATGCACTACTTCCAGTTTTAAAATCAGGTAAGTCCCAGGCAAAGCAGGAAGAATTGATCCCCACAAATGTTTTTAAGACTTAGATTCCATATTAAGAAAAAAATTCTGAAATTATTTACCTACCAATACTGAGTAGCATCCACATAGATATTGGACAGAGAACTAATCTTCATGTTCTAACATTCTGTCTAATGGAATGTGTATAGAGTGATAAACCATTATTTACAGACATGGGCTACAATATTCCCCTATGAGCTTTCCCCCACATTTTTTCTTCAGTAGTTTCCTGACTAGAGGCTAAAGGCCCAGTGGCTATAAGGGAACAATGGAACCCAAGTCACAGAGTCCTCTCCTAGATGGCAATCTAGCCACAGAACATTCAGCTGAACTGTGTCATGAGTGAGAGATAGCCTTGTAGTTATATAAGCCACTTAAGTTTGAGATTGTTCTGGTAATTAGTTTAGCTTGATAGCATAGGTACCTACAGCAACATTATTTATTGATTTAATTTTTTTCTTCTCTCCCTCTTTACCAATATACCATTTAGATAAGATGGTTAACAAAAATAAGAGCATTTTCTCAGGATTTTTGACCATGAAGAAATACGTTGCAGTTCTTAAAGAACTGCAGTGGGTTTTGAATGAAATTTCTAATTAGGAGTGTTGAAAAATTTAAATCAAATTAAAATGAGAAAGCTGGAAATTATGGCTTTGAGGATGTGTATTTAATTTTCTTTCCAATTGTTCTTTTTTTTTTTAATTGCTTAGAGTTTTTCAGTTACCCCCAACACTCATAGTATTCATATTTTGTTATTATGTAGATGAGTTTGAAAACCCATTTGACTACAAAACTTTCAGAGTACAGCCTATATCCTGCCATGATTTTCTTGTCCCATCACCATGTTTCTACTGAACTTTACCTATTGTATATATAAAATGTATGTAAATACCATTTGTGTAAGTGATTTATTAGGTGACAAATTTTCATCCATCATAATTTGTGATTACATTCTTTCTCACTAAACAACATAATATGTACTCAAAGACTAGAAGAAAATTAAAATACACAAGGGGCTTCAAGGCAACAAATACCATTTAAAAACAGAGATCCATCTAGGGAGAAGAAAAGGCAAATGATAAGTGACTTACAGATCATACCACAGCTTATATTTTCTGAAGAAAAGAAGAACTAGGATAAATGCACCAATGCTAAATGAAAAAGATAACTAGATGCCATTGTTATAGGTTTAAAGGTATGTTGGTGTATTTCTTGAACAATTCTAGATACAAGAAAAGCAATGCAAAATATGTTATAAACAAGACACTAAAGTTCAAACATTTTAGAAAATATGTAAGTTTATTATAACTTCACATGTTTATATAGATTTAATCACAGTTCATGGGATTAAGTGTCTTGCTATAAACAAGAAAAATATTGAGGGAAAGTATGGATCCAATTCTGCAACTTAACAATAGAATGGAAAAACTGTGAAAATATTTAAAATGGAATTGCTGCCTGTGTCTAGACTCCTAACCAAAACAACTCCTACATTGATAAAAATATTTTTAAAAGTTTTTGTAGTCCTTGATAAGAAAATCTTCCTATTTTTTTTTAAAGTTTAAAGAAATAAATAAAAAGTACAGACCATAAAACCATAACAGCATGTTAGCAGCAGATATTAGTTAATTTTGGTCTTCACACATGTCTGACCTTTAGGAATAATTTTATAAATCCTTTCTTTAGAGGTAGAGAATGTCTATAGTAGTCATTTCAGCTCTTCATCTGTAGTCATTCTAGCTATTCATCTGTGATCAGTTCAGAAGGGAAAATGAAAATATGCCATGACACCATCGAGTAGCTTGAAAGATGAAAATAGGTATGAAAGGAAGCTAGAAGTATAAAAAATCAATTTTTCAATACGGTGTTACTATGTTATTCACCAGCTTTCTAGGACCAAGAGTGACTATATGAAAACCTTATTTCAAGTTAAAACTATTTAACTAAGTAATGAACAAATAAACCTTGCTGCATTGCATTATGGGAAATATACATAGACTATCATAACCAGAAGAGACTTTAAGGATCACTTTCTCTAGCAGAGTCATTCAACAGATCAAAAAGTAGGACCTGAAAGAGTAAGCAATTTATGCCACATTCCATATCCGCTAATTAAACAAAAGTTGGATCAAAATCCAATTCTTTTCACTCTCAACCTCTCCCTTTTATCTTTGACCAATGGTCTTTGGATTACATAATAATCATTCAGATTTTTAATATTAACAATTACTCAATTTTAGTTCCCCAAAGAACAAAATAATTGAATCATTTTGCATGAACATGCAAGAGATTGAGTTTGCTCCCATCAAACTGATGACATCCTTCCTTGCCAAATGGTAAAAATATATAAATTCCAGAACGTTTTGCTCCCTTAAAAGCATTTACTACATTGTAAATCCTGTGACTCCAAAGGTATTCATAACACACACACACACACACACACACACACACACATACACACTAACGTGTTTTAATTTTTACTTACACAGCTATCATGTGATGAACTGGTAGATCCAAGAGGGAAAAATGTGGGAATTAGTAAGCTACTCTTTCTCAATTTCAAACCCATTGATCTGCATTCCAAGTTGATGCTTTTGTAAGACAGCAAACCAGTGTCCCTTTTACCAGGTGGTTTCATTTTAAATTCTGTCAGTAGGGAGCCCTATAAAGAGACTGGGTAGCTGGAGAAGGATTAAAGTTAAAGAAATTGTTCTTTTCTGTTAGTTTCCAATTCTTACTTGCATCACTTCAGTGGTTCTTCCTCCTGGCAGAGACCCTTGGTTCCAGCTGCAGCAATTAATTTCCAGCTTTTCTCTGATTCCTAATACCAGGTGTACACATCCATAGGGACAGGAGTGTTGTAAGACTTACACCTTTCTCTTCAGAGATCTGAGTCCTAGCTCTGTATTCTCTGTATTCATTCTCTAAGTTCCTGAAGCACCAGCACCAGCAGGGAAACACCCCCTCTCAGAGTTGGGTCTTTAGAATCCCTTTTCCAAGCTTCTAACAACCCACTGCTTTTCTTTGCTTGCCCCATTCTAGGGATGGGGAGCTGCTTTCTGTACTTGCTTCTGCTTCTATACTTAATTTCTGTAGAAAGTCAGAGTTTTCCTTTTTAGCTTTCAATACCTGACTAAATAAATATTTATATTAATAATTTTTCTGCTGCAGTAACTGCTCTACTTTCTGTTTTCTTGACTGAACCTTGACAGACAGAAATAAAAACGTGATAATGATTAAGGACCCATCATGCATGCATCAGGCCTCACTGATACTTTACTTATTTTTCAAAATTTTATTCAATATACATAGTAACTTCACTATTCCTTTTTTAAACATTTCATTTTTTTTTAATCATGATCAATATACTCTTTAATCCCCACCCACTATTTCATGAATTCCCCCCACTCACCTTCCCTCTGGTAACTATCAGTTTGTTTTCTGTAGTTAAGAGTCTGTTTCTTGGTTTCTCTTTTTTCCTTTGTTTGCTTTCTTAAATTCCACATATGAATGAGTTCATACAGTATTTATCTTTCTGTGACTGACCTATTTTGTTCAGCATTATGCTCTCTAGTTCTATCCATGTTGTTGCAAATGGCAAGATTTCATTCTTTTTTATGGTTAAATAATATTCCATCATATATATATCTCACAAATTCTTTATCCATTTATCTTTTGATTGACATGGGTGGCTTCCAATAGTTTGGCCATTGTAAATAATGTTGCAATAAACATAGGGATGCATGTATGTCTTTGAGTTAATGTTTTTGTATTTTGGGGGTAAATATCCATTAATACAATTACTGGATTATAAGGTAGTTCTATTTTATCTTTTGAGGAACCTCACACTATTTTCCACAGTGGCTGTACTAGTTTGTATTCCCATTAAAAGTACAAAAAGGTTACCTTTTTCCCTGCATCCTCACCAACATTTATTGTTTCTTGTGTTGCTGATTTTAGCCTTCCTGACAGGTATGAGGTAGTATCTCATTGTTGTTGTTGTTTTAAAGATTTTATTTATTTATTTGACAGACAGAGATCACAAGTAGGCAGAGAGGCAGGCAGAGAGAGAGGAAGGGAAGCAGGCTCCCTGCCGAGCAGAGAGCCCAATGTGGGGCTTGATCCTAGGACCCTGGGGTCATGACCTGAGGCTGAAGACAGAGGCTTTAACCCCCACTGAGCCAGCCAGGCATCCCTATCTCATTGTGTGTGTGTGTGTTTTTTTTTTTTTTAAGATTTTTATTTATTTATTTGACAGAGAGAGAGGAGAGAGAGATCACAAGTAGTCACAGCAGCAGGCAGAGAGAGAAAGGGAAGCAGGCTCCCTGCTGAGGAGGACTTGATCCCAGGACCCTGGGATCATGACCTGAGCCAAAGGCAGAGGCTTAACCCACTGAGCCACCCAGGCACCCCTCTCATTGTGGTTTTGATTTGTATTCCCTTATGATGAGTGCTGTTGACCATCTTTTCTTATGTCTGTTGGCCAACTGTATGTCTTCTTTGGAGAAATATAGCTGTTCATGTCTTCTGCCCATTTTTAAATTTAGATTCTGTGGTTTTTTGGTATTGAGTTGTATAAGTTCTTTATACATTTTGGATACTAACCTTTTGTCAGATATATCATTTGCAAATATCTTCTCCCATAGGTTGGGAGGTTGCTTTTTAGTTTTGTTCATTGTTTCCTTCATTGTGCAGAAACTTTTTATTTTGGTGTAGTCCCAATTGTTTTTGTTTTTATTTCCCTTGCCTAAAGAGGCATAGCTAGAAAAATGTTGCTGTGACATTTTCCTTTTTTTAACAGCTTTATGAGGTATAATGGATATACTAAAACTACACATATATAAAGTACACAGCTTGATGAGTTTACACCCATGAAAATAGCATCAGTATCAAGGTAAAAGATGTATCTATCACCTCCAAAAGTTTTCTTGCACCCTTTGGTGTTTTGTTTAGCTGTGTGTGTGTGTGTGTGTGTGTGTGTCTGTTAAGAATACATAAGATCTACTCTTCAAACTTTTAAGTGTACAAAATCATACTGTAACTATAGGTACTATGTTGAACAGCAGATGCTGTCCATATATAATGGAATACTATTGAGCCTTGAAAAAGAAGGAAATCCTGCAACTTGTGACAACATGAATGAATCTGGACTACTTTATGCTAAGTTAAATAAGTCAGTCACAGAAGGATAAACACTGTATAATTCCACTTATGTGATATATCTAAAATAACTGAAATGATAACAAAGCAGAATGGTGATTGCTAGGGGCTAGGGTAATGGGAAATGATAAGTTGTTCAGAGTATAAAGGCTATTATGTAAGATGAATATTTACTCCCTTCTAATGGAGAATAGGTTTAAGGATTACAGATCTTCCTCTACTCTTAAACAAATGGTTAGAACATACTGGAATGGGAAGATAACAGGAAAGTCTTATGGCTTTTACTATCTGCTAAAAACCTTAAAACTTTTGAAATATTACTTGAGAAATGATAATAATGATAGCTAACCATGAATGAATATTTACTCTGATGTACTCCCTCTTCTAGATGCCTAAGATATAATTATTATTAGTTACTGACACATATTGACTCATTTAAACCTCAAAACATCCCTATGAGATACTATTATTATTTTCAGGTTGAAGATGAAAAAACTAATGGACAGAGATTCAAACCAGGTAGTGTGGTTTTGTGTATGTTCTTAATCACCACTATGTTTTGCCTTGGGTGGTAAAAACATAACAAATATATATTAGGATAAGCTTTTCAATGACTCAAATAGGAAGGGTAGATCCCCACAATCTTTTCTTTACCATAAATAGCTTCCCATTATTTTCCTCATTTAGTTTTTAATTTTTTTCCCTTCCTTCCCACTACCAGTCTAATATTCTTCAATCTATCCTGCTCTATATAATGATCCTGGAGTTATTCCACATTTTAAGTTGTTATTTAAGAACCTTCAAAATTAGGTCTTATTTTCCAAATTCATCTCTGATGCTCTACGACAGGGACTGCGCAAGACTTTCTTCAAACATAACCTGTGTAAGACTGCTCTTCTCTTTGGCATTCCTTGTTGTCTTTGTTTGAAATGCTTTTCCCAGGACCATTATTTCCTGATATAATAGTCAGTTATAAATATCCTGATTAAGGAGTTATTCCTGATTGAATGGTCCATACTGATTCAATTCAATTTCTGAATTCTTAAAGCATTTATTGTCTTTTAGGAATTTATTGTAGGCTAGCTTATATTTTTACCTTTTTCTTTACATAAGATTCATGTTATTTTTACTAGATTTTTAACTTTGTGAGGCCAGAGATCATGTCATAGATTTTTCTGCATTCTGGTAATTGGTAGAGTGATTTGCACACCATAATTGCCAAATAAGTATTTATTGTGGAAGAGATGATAAGAATCATACTAAACATCTCAACCCTTCTACTCTCTTGGAGTAGGAGTCAAAACTTGAAGAAACAAACAATGATAGAGATGAAAAATATAGAGATAATTCATCATATGCTTCTCTAAGTATATTATAAAATCAAATAAATAAATAAAATTTATTAGCTTACTCCTGAGAGGAAAAAAATATGGTTCTTTATAGTTTTTATATTTTTTATACATTTTACATTTTTTAAGTTTAAAAATCCAGAAGATTGGATGCTCATTTTATTCTCACAAGAGAGTAAATGGATGACCAGATGAATAACTCCTAATGCATACCAAATGAGACCTTGTCTTAAGCAGTATAGGACAGCCAGAGCACTTGGGTGGTTCAGTCAGTTAAGCACCTGACTCTTGAATTTGGCTCAGGTCATGATCTTCAGTCATGGGATGGAGCCTCATGTTGGAGAGTCTCAGTGTAGAGTCTGCTTCAGATTTTCTCTCTTCCTCTGCCTTTCCCCCTGCTCATGCTCTATTAGTTAATTAATTAATAAAATCTTTTAAAAAAGAAATATTGTATAGCCAAAAGCTACCTGCAACATACGATGATTTTTTTTAATTTGTAATTTTTTATAAACATATAATATATTTTTATCCTCTGGGTTACAGGTCTGTGAATGGCCAGGTTTACACACTTCACAGCACTCACTATAGCACATACCCTCCCCAATGTCCATAACCCCACCACCTTCTCCCAACCCCTCACCCCCCCACAACCTTCAGTTTGTTTTGTGAGATTAAGAGTCACTTATGGTTTGTCTCCCTCCCAATCCCATCTTGTTTCATTTATTCTTCTCCTACTCCCTTTACCCCCCATGTTGCATCACCACTTCCTCATATCAGGGAGATCATATGATAATTGTCTTTCTCTGCTTGACTTATTTTGCTAAGCATGATTCCCTCTAGTTCCATCCATGTTGTCACAAATGGCAAGATTTCATTTCTTTTGATGGCTGCATAGTATTCCATTGTGTATATATACCACATCTTCTTGATCCATTCATCTGTTGATGGACATCCTTTTAATGTACTGTTGAATCCTATTGGCTAGTATTTTGTTGAGTATTTTCGCACCTGTGTTCATTAAGGATATTGGTCTATAGCTCTCTTTTTTGATGGGATCCTTGTCTGGTTTTGGGATCAAGGTGATGCTGGCCTCATAAAATGAGTTTGGAAGTTTTCCTTCCATTTCTATTTTTTGGAACAGTTTCAGGAGAATAGGAATTAGTTCATCTTTAAATGTTTGGTAGAATTCCCCCGGGAAGCCATCTGGCCCTAGGCTTTTGTTTGTTTGGAGATTTTTAATGACTGTTTCAATCTCCTACTGGTTATTGGTCTGTTCAGGCTTTCTATTTCTTCCTGGGTCAGTTGTGGTAGTTTATATGTTTCTAGAAATGCATCCATTTCTTCCAGATTGTCAAATTTGTTGGCGTAGAGTTGCTCATAGTATGTTCTTATAATTGTTTATATTTCTTTGGTGTTAGTTGTGATCTCTCCTCTTTCATTCATGATTTTATTTGTTTGGGTCCTTTCTCTTTTCTTTTTGATAAGTCTGGCCAGGGGTTTATCATCAATCTTATTAATTCTTTCAAAGAACCAGCCCCTAGTTTCATTGATTTGTTCTATCGTTTTTTTTGGTTTCTATTTTATTGATTTTTGCTCTGATCTTTGTTTCTCTTCTCCTGCTGGGCTTAGGGTTTCTTTCCTGTTCTTTCTCCAGCTCCTTTAAGTGTAGGGTTAGGTTGTGTACCTGAGACCTTTCTTGTTTCTTGAGAAAGGCTTGTACCGCTATATATTTTCATCTCAGGACTGCCTTTGTTGTGTCTCACAGATTTTGAACCGTTTTGTTTTCATTATCATTTGTTTCCATGATTTTTTTCAATTCTTCTTTAATTTCCCGGTTGACCCATTCATTCTTTAGAAGGATGCTGTTTAGTCTCCATGTATTTGGGTTCTTTCCAAACTTCCTCTTGTGGTTGAGTTCTAGCTTCAGAGCATTGTGGTCTGAAAATATGCAGGGAATGATCCCAATCTTTTGTTACTGGTTGAGACCTGATTTAGGACTGAGGATGTGATCTATTCTGGAGAATGTTCTATGTGCACTAGAGAAGAATGTGTATTCTGTTGCTTTGGGATGAAATGTTCTGAATATGTCTGTGATGTCCATCTGTTCCAGTGTGTCATTTAAGGCCTTTATTTCCTTGTTTATCTTTTGCTTGGATGATCTGTCCATTTCAGTGAGGGGAGTGTTAAAGTCCCCTATTATTATTGTATTATTGTTGATGTGTTTTTTTGATTTTGTTATTAATTGGTTTATGTAGTTGTCTGCTCCCACAATAGGGGCATAGATATTTAAAATTGTTAAATCTTCTTGTTGGACAGACCCTTTGAGTATGATATAGTGTACTTCCTCATCTCTTATTATAGTTTTTGGCTTAAAATCTAATTGATCTGATATAAGGATTGCCACTCCTGCTTTCTTCTGATGTCCATTAGTATGGTAAATTCTTTTCCACCCCCTCACTTTAAATCTGGAGGTGTCTTCGGGCTTAAAATGAGTTTCTTGTAGGAAACATATAGATGGGTTTTGTTTTTTTTATCCATTCTTATATCCTGTGTCTTTTGATTGGGGCATTTAGCCCATTAACATTCAGGGTAACTATTGAGAGATATGAATTTAGTGTCATTGTATTGCCTGTAAGGTGACTGTTACTGTATATGGTCTCTGTTCCTTTCTGATCTACCACTTGTAGGATATCTGTTTGCTTAGAGGACCCCTTTCAATATTTCCTGTAGAGCTGGTTTGGTGTTTGCAAATTCTTTCAGTTGTTTGTCCTGGAAGCTTTCAATCTCTCCTTCTATTTTCAATGATAGCCTAGCTGGATATAGTATTTTTGGTTGCATGTTTTTCTTGTTTAGTGCTCTGAATATATCATGCCAGCTCTTTCTGGCCTGCCAGGTCTCTGTGGATAAGTCTGCTGCCAGTCTAATATTTTTACTATTGTATGTTACAGACTTCTTTTCCCGGGCTGCTTTCAGGATTTTCTCTTTGTCACAAAGACTTGTAAATTTTGCTATTAGGTGACAGGGTGTGTACCTATTCCTATTGATTATGAGGGGCATTCTCTGCACCTCCTGAATTTTGATGCTTGTTCCCTTTGCCATATTGGGGAAATTCTCTCCAATAATTCTCTCCAGGATACCGTCTGCTCCCCTCTCTCTTTCTTCTTCTTATGGAATCCCAATTATTCTAATGTTGTTTCGTCTTATGGTGTCACTTATCTCTCGAATTCTCCCCTTGTGGTCCAGTAGCTGTTTGTCCCTCTTTTGCTCAGCTTCTTTATTCTCTGTCATTTGTTCTTCTGTATCGCTAATTCTTTCTTCTGCCACATTTATCCTAGCAGTGAGAGCCTCCATTTTTGATTGCACCTCATTAATAGCTTTTTTAATTTCAACTTGGTTAGATTTTAGTTATTATATTTCTCCATAAAGGGCTTTTATATCTCCCGAGAGGGTTTCTCTAATATCTTCCATGCCCTTTTCGAGCCTGGCTAGAACCTTGAGAATTGTCATTCTGAACTCTAGATCTGAAATATTACCAATGTCTGTATTGATTAGGTCCTTAGCCTTTGGTACTGCCTCTTGTTCTTTTTTCTGTGGTGAATTTTTCCACCTTGTCATTTTGTCCACATAAGAGTATGTGAAGGAGCAAGTAAAATAATAAAAGGGTGGCAACAAGTCCAGGAAAATATGCTTTAACCAAATCAGAAGAGATCCCAAATCATGAGGGGGGAGAAAGGGGATAAAAAGAGGTTCAGAAAGAAAAATAAATAAATAAAGATAAGAAACAATTAAAAAAAAGAAAATATATGAAATACTTTTTCTTTATTCATATATATATATATATATATATATATATATATTAGATATATTAGATAAACCAGTTAAAAAACTAGTTAAAAAAGAAAAGGGTAAAAGTTAAAAAATTTTTAGCAGAAGAAGAGAAAAAAATTCAAAAAGAGAAAAAATATTAAATTAACTGTAAGACTAAAGAATCAGTTCCGTGCTTTGCTTTCTCCTCCTCTGGAATTCTGCTCCCCTTGGTATTGAAACCGCACTCCTTGGTAGGTTAACTTGGTCATGGCTGGATTTCTTGTGGATCTTTTGGGGGAGGGGCCTGTTGTAGTGATTCTCAAGTGGCATTGCCCCAGGAAGAATTGAACCGCCCTTACCAGGGGCCAGACTGAGTAATCTGCTCGGGTTTGCTTTCAGGAGCTTTTGTTCCCTGAGCACTTTCTCTAGAGTTCTGGAGGACAGGAATAAAAATGGTGGCCTCCTGGTCTCTGGCCCAGAGGAGCCGAGAGCCCAGGGCCCCACTCCTCAGTGTGCCCTCAGAGAACAGCGCCCAGTAACTCCCATCTGCCTGACCTCCGGCCGCGCTCTGAGCTCACCAAGCCCGCGACCGGTTCAAGGTAACACCGAGCTGTGAGCTTACTGTCGGCTCTGTCTCTGTAGCCGGCTTCCCCATTCTAATACCTGTAAGCTCTGTGACACTCAGACACCCCCGATCCTTCTGTGACCCTGCAGGACCTGAGGCCATGCTGACCCCGTGTGGGCTTCACCCCGGTTTAGGCTCTGGAGCGATGTCCCTCAGTGGAACAGACTTTTAAAAGTCCCGATTTTGTGCTCCGTTGCTCCTCCGCCGGAGCCGGCCCTTCCCCCCCGGGGTCTATCTTCCCGTCGCTTTGGATTCACTTCTCTGCCAGTCTTACCTTTCAGAAAGTGGTTGATTTTCTGTTTCTAGAATTGCTGTTCTTCTTCTCTTCCATCTGCCATTGGATTTTTAGGTGCTTGCAATCTTTAGATAAGCCATCTAGCTGATCTCCTGCTAGCTAAAGTAGTCTCAGCCTACTACTTCTCTGCCATCTTGACTCCTCCCCCCAACATACTATGATTTTTAAGATGAGACATCCAATATGCAAACATTCTTGGGTCCACATCTTAGCTCGACCTCTGGTTTACTGTAGTAGTAAATAATTTGTGTGCTCTAAGTTAACTCTATTAAAAGAGGATAAATATAACTATTATATCTACCTCATGATATTATTTCTGAGATTACATGAGATGATCTGTGTAAATGGTTAGGATGGTTCCAATACCTAGAAGGTATTCACTTGCTGGTAATTATTTGTTCTTTAGTAACATGAAGTGAGCTGCCTTTCTGTATATTGAAGAAATAAAATATAGTCTAGGGTGATATAGCACATAGTCAGACCATGGTCATATGTGAGGAAAATGGCAAATAATATGTAATAATTATAACATTAAGTTGAAGGGGTTATTCCTCTTGTCTCTGGACCCCAAAGTTAGTAATAATTGTGGATATGAAATATATTCAAATGAGAAGTGCTTGACACTATTAAATAACTAAGTTTATGTATCTTCCTCACATTCT
Organism: Mustela nigripes; assembly: GCF_022355385.1. Taxonomy (NCBI): domain Eukaryota; kingdom Metazoa; phylum Chordata; class Mammalia; order Carnivora; family Mustelidae; genus Mustela; species Mustela nigripes. The sequence goes on along the minus strand of NC_081563.1, from coordinate 69,341,373 downwards.
TCCACACTACCTACGAAAGAAGTGACATGTTATTAGAGAGGGCAGAAGTTTTTGGAAGAAATGGGCAGGCATGGAGAGCAGTGTTACATATCCCCTTTCCTCCCTGTTGAATAAGAAAAGAAGGGACTCTCACCTGTGCCGCAGGAGAAGGTGCCCAAGATATCTACTGGGAGAGGTTAGGGAACCTTCCTCCTATTTTCCAGCTGCATTTGATGACCTGCAGAAAATTCTAATCTATGCTGTGCTGATATCTATATAGTAGAATATGATACAATCCTTTAAAAACACTTGACAGTAATTTTCTGGAGTTTGGAATGGTTAAGACTTAGGACTCCTTCGCAGATGTTTGGAAAGTTTGGAGGAAAGAGAATCTAGGCACAATAGGAGAGCAAGAGAGAGAAAGTAGCTCTAGAATCAAGTGTAGTTTCACCTCAGTTTTTTTACCTTTGTCAAGTAGTTTTACACTGTGGAGCTGCCTCCTGAGATTTCTGAAAAACAAAACCACAAGATTCCCCCCAAATGAATAAGTTTTAGAACGCTCGCCATGAAGCAGGACATTGAACAAAAAATGAAAAGCACAAATATTAGCTCAGTCTTTTCCTTTCCCCCTACCCTGAACTCAGTCCCCTGTATGGTGGGGGGAGGGATGAAAAAGACATAAAGAAAAACAGACTGAGCGCAAAGAAGGAAAGAAACGGCCAGAAGCCATGTGTCCCTTTCCTTGTGATTCTGAAGTCAGTGAGAAAGTGATGATAACTAGTCTGGCCTTTTTAATACTTAAAAATGACAGTGTTGTTATAGTTTTTAGTGCTTGGAAAGTTATGAAATCTGTCCAAGTTGTTTCCAATGGGTTGGACACATAAGACACATAAGAACAGGTTTGAGGACAGAGAATAGAATGAAAAAAACTCTTTCTGATCTTTCTGCTTTATTCATTTTAATACAGCCTGTTAACCCTACATTAAATATCTTATGAAGTATTATATATAAAAGAATGATATGCTGGGGGTATCAGGGTGACTCAGTTAAGCATCTGCCTTCAGCTCAGGTGATCGAGTCCTACACATTGCTCCTTATGAGCAGGGAGTCTGCTTCTCCCTTTTTCTGTCTCTCTAACTCTCCCCCTGCTTGTGCTGGTGTTCTTGTTCTCTCTCTCTCTCTCTCTCTCAAATACATAAAATCTTTTTAAAAAAGAAAAGAATAATATGCTTTCTTGATGTATATTGGATCTGATTAAGGATTATGCCTGTAACACTGCTCTCATTTACATGCATTTCAATATGTTTCTTGAATGGTAGAAATGAGAGCAGATGTGGGGCTAATCATCTTAGAATTGTGCATAATTATATGATCAATTATTCATTTTAGATATTAATATTAGGGTGCCTGGATGGCAGAGTTGGTTAAACTTCCGACTCTTGGTTTTAGCTCATGTCATGTTCGCAGGATTGTGAGATCAAGCCCCACATTAGGCTCCATGTTCAGCAGGGAGTCTGCTTGAGATTCTCTTTCTCTCCCTCTGCTACTCCCCCCCCCCCAAATAAGTAAATCTTTAGAAAATATATTAATGTAACAGGTCTATACTAGGGTCCATAAGTGGATCACATGTATAGATGGGTTTATATGTCATTGTAGAACATAGGCTGGAAAATCCTAATACATACATGTGGTAACCAATGAGATATCTGGGATTATTTCAAATAATTCAGGGTAAGAAAATGGATTGTATAGAGATAAAACAAGATAATGAACGTATGATAATTGCAGAAGCTGGATGATAGTTGTATGGGTTTATTACATTATTCTATTTTCTTATGTATATATTTGAAATTTCCCATATAAAATGTCAAAAAAAAAAATAAAAGGCCAAGTACTAGGAGGGAATCTCTCACTATAAAATGCATTCATGGGCTTCTAAGAAAAATAAAAGAAATATTCAAGAATTTGTCCCACCCCTCAAAAAAATTATATGAAACTGTATATTCTGTCAATAAGAGCACATACTAAGTTTTGGTCCAGCAGCAGGGTCAGGGGAAGACCAACCTGAAACTACTCAATTTTACTCAATTTTAGCTGAGTTCTTCAAAGAGCATGGTCCCAACCTTGGGATGGGGGTGGGGTAGACATCTGATGTCTAACAGAAGCAAACATAAATCCTCTCTAGAGAGAACATCCCCAAATTGAATCATTTAGCTTTCCAAACAACTTCAAGCAAAACTTAAATTAGGTTTATCACAGAAATGTACCCTGACTGGTGTTCTTCCTCAGAATGGCCGTAATTGGTTTATTAGTCTACCTGACTTCCAATTTTACTGTGGCTTTCCTTCAGTAAATTTTACTTTACACCTCACATCAGCAGTGACATTAGGCTCACTGAATAAAATTTGGTGATGACGATACATATAATAGAAAATAAATTACTTAGAACACAGAACAATCTTGATCATAAACTTTGCAATTATTTTAAGAAGTACTTTTATTGGGGCAACTGGGTGGCTCAGTGAGTTGATACCTGCTCTCTGCTCAGGTCATGGTCTCAGGGTCCTGGGAGGGAGCAATATAAAGAAATACATGATATTATGATTGACCCAGTTGGTAGTGTGTGACTTTTGATATTGGGGTTGTGAATTCAAGTCCCACATTGGATGTAAAGATTACTTAAAAATAATATCTTTAAAAAAAAGAAATACATGGGGACACCTGGGTGGTTCAGTCGGTTTAGCATCTGCCTTTCGCTCAGGTCATGATCTCGAGTCCTGCCGCAGGCTCCTTGCTTAGTGGGGAGCCTGCTTCTCTCTCTGCCTGCTGCTCCCCCTGCTTGTGCTCTCACTCTCTCTCTCTCTCACAAATAAATAAAATCTTCTTTTAAAAAAAGAAATACATGATGTCTAAAATATCCATGCATACTAACTAAAATAAAAATTCAGAGTTTGGAAAATACACCAAGGCAGAATGAACATGGGGGAAAGAAAAGAGAGGCAAACCAAGAAAGAGACTCTTAACTATAGAGAATAAATTGAGGGTTACTAGAGGGGAAGTGGGGATGGCAGATGGTTAAACAGGTGGTGGGGATTAAGGAGGGCACTTGTTATGAGGACTGGATCTTGTATGTAAGTGACAAATCACTAAATTCTACATCTGACACTATTATTATACTGTATGTTAACCAACTAGAGTTTAAATACAAATTTGGAGAAAGAAAAAAAGGTGCAGTTAGATTAATTTTAATTTTTAAAAAGCCATCTAAGAAATTTAAAGATTAATGCCACCTAATTGTAGTGGTAATCTTTAATAAAATCACTGGTCACTCTCTCCCTCCTCATGACCAATGCATGCATATACACATAAACACACACTTTTGCCAAGCTTGTTTCCTAAACACAGATCACCCCACTGCTTCCAAAGCCAAAGTTATAGTGAGGTTGCCTCACATGCTGGTATTGATACCCACTAAAGATGCTGCATGTTACATCCATGCACTGGGAACATGGCCACCCAGAGAATCTATCTCACTTCAGTGGCTACCTGAGAAAGATTGGGCAACATAAAAATGCAAGATTTAAGTCCCTGTAGAGTGACCCTTACCAGTGAAATATGGGTGATAGGAAGGAGTGGGTAAAGGACACATTCTTTCCTCTTCTTTTCCCCGGATGCCATATTCCTTCAGGCTTCTGAAGAATGCCTTGCAAAACCAAAAATTAGCCTCACATATTACTAGGCTGAAGCCATTCAAGAACATTCCTCCTTCTCTGCCTCATTTATGTTCTCTTTGAGTCTGCCACACTGGGATTGCATTATCCAATAAAATATTACCAACTGTGCATCTCTTTCTAGGAAAACACAGAGCTAAGTCTATGACAAAGTAAGCATTTTTCTAGATGATTACATATTAGGACATCTATTAATGTCTGCTGTATTCATAGATCATGGAGAAAGAAGAAAAATCCATAAAAATCCCAGTAGATGCTGGATACAAATTCAATAAAAGCCAACACACATTTTTGAATAATGAATCACATAAATAATTTAAAATCCTTTCAAGAGTTTTATTTCCATAAATGAAGAAAAAAACTTTTTTCCAAATCAACTGCCAACACAATTTTAAAACCAGGTCACACTAAATTATTCTCATTAAAATTAGAACACTGGAATACCTACATGTATAACCATGTTACATTATTATATAAGCACTAGCTAATGAAATCATCAGGGAAAAACAAATGATTTATACTGGCAAGATCACATAATTAAACTCTAAAATGAATGTATGTATATATGAGACTATATAGTGCTTTGTGAAAAGCATATATCAGGAGTGATGTGTAGATTAGTGGTTCCTCAAAAATGGCCACGTCCTAACTCTCAGAACTTTATGTGTATGTTGTGTTACATGGCAATGTAGGAACTAAGGTTGCAGATAGAATTAAGGTTACTAGTCAGCTGACCTTGAGATGGGTCAAGCCTGGCTTATCCAGATAGACTCAGTGTATTCACAGGGGCTCTTACAAGGCTGGAGGGTCAGCATCAGAATCAGAAGGATATCTGAAGATGACATAGGACTAGCTTTGAAGATAGAAGGAGGCCCCAAGCCAAGGGGTACTAGAAGCCTATAAAAGTTGGGAAAGTCAAGGAAATTAATTTTTACCAAGAGTCCCCAGAAAGCAGTTTAGCCCCACCAATACTTTGGGCTCAGTGAAACCCATTTTGGACTCTCGACCTGTAGAAGTGCAAGATAAATCTGAGTTGTTTCAAGAGACCGAGTTTATTACAGCAGCAATAGGAAATAAATATAACAAGTATGGGAGGTATGATTCCATTTTTTATATAAAACAATATTTCAGGGTAATATTACACACAATTTTAAAATCCAATCTTTTTGGATTCATTTGTATTTTCTCACTTTTCTTTAAAGAACATTTATAATAACTATATACCTAGATCTCTATGTAGTACAATGTTAGGGAATAAAAATAACATGTAAATTATTTGCAATGTTTATGTAGAAAAGCAGACACAAAAACATTTAGAACTTATTGGAATATTTAAATGTGGAGAGAAACACATACATGTAGAAGAATTTAAAATTACATAACAATCAACCATGTTATTTTCAGACAAATCATATTTTCCAGTTCCAAATAACTTTGTATTTGCTAAAGTTTTCAACATTTCTACAATAGGCCTGCAATACATGTAAAATGCTCAGAAAAAGTAATAAGCATTATTTTTATGTTAAATATAACTTGTATTTTATAGACAACTCATAGAAGATGATGCAGGAGACATTGATAAGCTTTTTAAAAATCAAATATTAATATATGAAAATAATGTTTCCAAATTCTCCAAAGCAGAAATGTGCATGGCATATTTCAGCACATTATTGGTAATGTCCAACTATTTTTTATCTAACTGGAAGAAGAAAACATACTTATATATCATAAGAAAAGAGGTGGTAAAAATAATTTTGCAGCTTGAGTAAAAATAACTTGGAATTAATGAAAATGTTCACATGTATCCTAAACACAATTTGAAAGGCAGAAACATTAAATTAGGTAACATCTTCATCATCTTTATACTAACAAATTTGAAGGAAAATAAATTAATTACAAACCACTAATCTCCATAGACTCTAAGCAGGAGTGAACCTGTTTTTCTAGACTTGTCTTCCATTTTTCTACTATGCATTTGTATGAGTATTATGTTGCTGTGTAACAAATGATTACAATGACTAGTAGTTCAGAGCATGGTTGTTCGCTTCTGCAACAGGCCAGCAAAAAGAAATCACTGCTTCTTAGAATCTGACTTCTTGTAAGGATTGACTTGATTAGGTCAGGTGCACCTGGGTTAATCTTCCTTTTGAAGAATTTAAAGTCAACTAATTAGGGACTACATTTACATCTGCAAAGGTCTTTATAGCAACACCTAGATTCATGTTTGGGGAAATACCCAAAGACTCCTGGGGATCATCTTTTCATTTCTCTTGGGTATGTACCTAGGAGTGGAATTGCTGGGTCACACTGTGACTGTTGAATCTTTTGAGGAGTTACAAAATTATTTTTTCAAAACAACTGTACTATTTGTATATCTGCCAGCATTATATGAAGGTTTCAGTTGCTCTACATCTTCCTCAATACGTATTATATGTCTTTTTGATTATGGCCATCCTAGTGGGTATAAAGTGGGGTCTCATTGTGGTTTTTTTTTTTTTTTGTAACCTTAATGGCTAATGATGTTGAGCATTTTTTCATATTATTACTGGCTATTTATGTATGTTCTTCAGAACTATCAATTTTTAAAGTCCATCTTACATACTGCCTCCTGCAAAACATCTTTTCTAATTCTGTTGGCCAGGTATGACTTCACTCTGACTCGTAATAGCACTATTGTGTGGAACTTAGTTAATTACTTTGATATGTAAGATACTATGCCAAAAGTAATTAAAAACATATTTGTGAAGCAGATATTGATAACTGGTCCCCAAGAAGTATATAACATGTCAAGGAGACAAAACATGTGCATTCAGATCACATCGCATAGTTTTGTTTTTCCTTTCTGATTTGTAAAATGAGTAGCATGAAATTGTTGTTTCATGGTCCAGTGACATGAAGCAAGTCAAAAAATATTGGTAGATTGGAACTCTAGCCTAAATTTTGTGTAATTTTGCAGTTACTTTAAGGAGAAACTCAAGTAGCAAATCTCATTATTTAAAAATATTGCTGGTTTACTTTCCTCTTGAAATCTTCAAACTTGTGGGTGAAATTTTAAAATTTTCTTAAAACAATTTAGCTCAAGCCACCTGACCATCTATCTCTTCCTCTCTTATGCACAAAATCATATATAAAATTCTGGAAAAGAATTATCTCAAAATGGCCTAATTCATTTCTTATGAAAAATGCAGACCCCTAGAAATTTAATCTCATACAATCTTCAAACTCAAGCTTAAATACCACCTTTATGAAGGCTTTTTGTTTTTGCAGGGCAGCTGATTAATCCTTCTTCCTACTCTACCAATACTATATTTTATCTCCATAATGGCAATCATTATGTTGAATTGTGGTTAACAATTATCAGCAAGAATGCCTGTCCTTTTGAAGGGTTCTTCTAGCTGGACTACAAATCCAATTGACATGAGACAGATAAATAGGAGAAAATAAATTTAAAGGCATACATATGGGGAATCCATATAAACATGGAAATTCCGAAGACATTTGGGCAAAATGAGACATATATGTCATTCTGAACTAAGGGGAAAGGGATATGAGTCTAGGACTTCAGAGGAAAGAAATGCCATTCACAGGAAGATGAAAAAGAATAAATGTCTGGTAAACAGTTTGACCTCCATATAGATGGGTTATTCTGATAAAATTTGTTTTTGGTACTAACCTTTATTTTGGAAAGACCCTTCAATTTAGGTTCTCCTATATAGTTAAAGGAGGAGCAAAAGTATCTCTTGAGCCCACATGGTCTTATTCGGTTCAGAATAATCTTTATGCCAAAGTAGCCCATCTTGGGATGGTGACCTACCATCAAACCCCTACACTATTCAAGCCTAACTTCCTACGTAAAACCATAAATTTGTTTAAGCTTTAGACCATGCTGAATCTCTCTGTGTATTCCAACTCATAAAGCTTTTGGTGTAAAATCAATTTGATCAGATATTATGAATTTTAGGTAATTCAGTGAACATTACTAAATATCTATTAGCAATAGAAAGCAAGTGTTTTCTGGTATATGTAAAATGTTTCTATTGAATTTGGAGAAGAAACAATTACAAACATTTTAAGGTTTATTTTGTTTTATATTATGCTTTCTTCTAAAAATGAATGCTATTTTGATTACTTAATATACAGCATCTTCATTCCTTTAATTTGGTTGAATTAAAATTACCTTTTCATCATTAACAATTGTTAATGTTTGAGGATTTTTAAAATAAATTATTTTTTTGCTCATTTTAAAAGAATTATTTAAAATTAACTGTTATTTAATTTAAAAACTGTCTTTGGCAGAAAGAAATATTAAGGAGTCAAACTTAAAATAAATGTATATATTTATAGTGTTTAAATCAATATAACCTCATAGAGATAAATACAATTTCTGTGAAAACTTATTCTAGTAGATTTCTCTTTTTAAAGATTTTATTTATTTATTTGACACAGAGAGAGAGATCACAAGTAGGCAGAGAGGCAGGCAGAGAGAGAGAGAGAGGGAGAAGCAGGCTCCCTGCCAAGCAGAGAGCCCAATGCAGGGCTCAATCTCATGTCCCTGGGATCATGACCTGAGCCAAAGGCAGAGGCCTTAACCCACTGAGCCACCCAGGCTCCCCTCTAGTAGATTTGTATAGAATTGTCTCTATAACAGGAGAAAGTGTGAAATGACTTTTTTGTAATTTCCAGTCATTTATTTTTTGCCAGAGTTTGGTATCTTTCTAAAATAGTCTTTTTGTGAAACAAAGAACATCCCATTTAAAATGATATTTGTAGTTCATAAGAAATTAAAAAATCCAAGGGATAACATTTAATTCTCTTTATTACTGCTATGACTTGAACCACTGTTCTCTAGGACATTTGTTTTAAGCCCATGGTAGGTAAGTAACCTAACCACTGATAGAAGTTCTTCCCTTGACCAAACTAGTTAGGCTCTCTGAACTCTTTCCTTGACTAGGCCTTGACTTTTGGGATTTCATAATCATCTTTTATTCCACAGTTTTAGGAAGCATCCTCCTAAGTTTAGATAGAGTCCCCCAGCCTTGATGTCTGATCATTCTTCACATCTGTCTGGGTTCCTCATACTCCACCATCCATCTGTAATATCTGATCACCCTGGCCTGTATTCAGCAAAAATCCTGTTAGATCCTCCTTACATCTGATGTTTCCTCTCAGTAATTTTTATCCATCGATGGCCACTGTGTTGCTTGACTATAAATTCTCTCTTTTCCTTAATGTTTTCAAAGTTGAGCCAGCCATCTCTCCCCTCCTACAAAATCCATTGTAACAGTCTCCCTCAATAACTTCCACCATACGAACTTTAACAAGGGACATAGATATTTTTTTAACACCACTGTAAACCTCAAGTTGGTTTTTAGTTTGTTTGTTTGCCAACCCTAACCTTTTAAAAGTAGGGAGCAAGTTACTTTTTTTTAATCCCCCTTCCATATCTAACATGTATGATCTTTGTGCTAATTCTTAAATAACTTTATATGGGAGACCTTGGTTTTAAAAAAAAAAGAACAGCTCATTCTAAAATAGCAGCAGCTATTTTGTATGTTGTACTTTATACTTCAACAATGCTATAAAGCCATTAGAATACCATATTGCAAATGAAATGAACAGATCATCAAATTAAAAATTAAAAATAAAACAAAACAAACAAAACAAAACAAAACAAAACAAAAACCCAAAACCTTTGTTCCAAACCACACAGCTAGTAAATAACTCAAGATTTAACCCCAAGGCTCTCTCCGTTTCTATAATCCGTTATGTATATCTCTGGCAAGTTATCTTCATTTTCTATTTAAAAGCCAGTGCCCAAGTTTATTATAAATGTGAAATATATGATATATTGAGTTCAAGATTATCTAAGGCATCTTCCCCGTCCTTCTTACCCCATCCCCAATCTTTTTTTTTTTTAAAGATTATTTATTTATTTGACAGAGAGAGGTCACAAGTAGGCAGAGAGGCAAGCAGAGAAAGAGGAGGAAGCAGGCTCCCTGCTGAGCAGAGAGCCCAATGCGGGACTCCATCCCAGGACCCTGAGATCATGACCTGAGCTGAAGGCAGTGGCTTAACCCACTGAGCCACCCAGGTGCCCCCCCACCCCCAATCTTAAACCCAGGTTTAAGATTTACTTTAAAAGGTTTACTTTTAGCAAAATGTATCTAAATTTTACTCAAGAGTGATATTCTAAATTGCTCCCTTAGTATTGTCATACTAAAAACACTCTTTTGGACCCTAATTTAAGTGGAAATGTGTATTTATATAATTAAAATATTTTGACACAGTCAGAGGTACCAAGATAGAAGAAGCAATTGTTAGGGGGATTGTAAAGTGTTACTTCCATTGACTTTTTACATGTAACTCCATAGAAGAAGCTGCTTTTCACTCAACCAGTGATTAAAAACATGATATTACAAAAGCCAAACTAATGACTGCCTTCTACCATCCTGTGTTATTTAAGTCTGTTAATTGCTTTATTTTGAATCCCTATGGTTTGGTTAATTGAGGTGATCAAAATTCTTTGAAAATCTTACTCTTGCCAAACTTGGCTTTTGATGAGTCATTTTGAAATAAGTTAGGTGCCACAACAAATAGAGTCTTGGCCCACCAGGTGTCCCTGCATTGGAAAGCTTAGGAACTCCCAAGGTCCAGAGGCTAAATTTTTGGATGCTTCCCAGGAGAATCATAGAATCAGAGTATAAAAATGTAATTTAATGTTATGCAAAGCTCAACTTTTCAAAACTACCTCTTAAGACATTCTGAAAGTTATGATGCAATACTGATAGCCAGTTTTAGTATGCTTACATTCCCAGATGTCTGGGAATTCAGGCAAGGAAAAGAAATACACTTCACAAATATATTGACTTGAAAAAATAAAAATTACAGGGCGACTAGGTGGCTCAGTGAGTTAGAGTCCCTGCCTTCAGCTCAGGTCATGATCCCAGGGTCCTGGGATCAAGCCCCGCTTTGGGCTCTCTAATCAACGGGGAACCTGCTTCCCCACTTCTCTCTCTGCCTGCCTCTCTGCCTACTTGTGATCTCTATCAAATAAATAAATAAATAAACTTAAAAAAAAAATTACCAGTTGATATATAAAGTCATCTGACATTTGACTGAATGTAATTTTTAGTCATATTTACCACCTTAAAAAAATCATTTAAGTAAAGTATAACATAAATTTGGGCATGGCGATGCTTAAAGAGTAGAGAACATGTAGGAAACAATAAGGACCATTTCCACATGATTTTAAGTTATGATTGGGCCCCAAATCCAAGTTTTTGGCAACCTTTTTGCCCACAAAATAAAATGATAAACTATAACATTAAGTCATGAGTTGGTAAGGATAATTCATTCATGGAGTAGAGAAGTATTTCTCAATATTTTCAAATATGAGAGCCCTTTAAGTATCAAAAATATTGAGATATAACCAAATGGTAATTGTTACTTTTTGGGAAATATATTGATTCTTAATAGACTTTAAAAAAATATGAGGAAACTACTATTAACATAGTAGTTAAAAAAAAAGGCAGTAATAATTGCAGAGCACTAAATTGTAAATGCTTTGGTGTTCATTATACTGTATCTATCTATCTATGAAATAGAATATATATTTTAGTAACACTTTTTATTCAAGACTATAGATAAAATTTCCTGCACATATGGGTTAAAAGACCACTTGAAACAAATCTGTGACTCTCCAGAATTATTCTGCCCACTGTTTGGTATCTAATGTGGAGAACACAGTTGAACTAGTTTCTAGCTTAACTTTTGAAAATAGTTATTTTCAGAACAAATAAGTCAATTAAAATCTTTATGATATACTTTACTCTCTAGGTTTAATTTTCTTCCTTACCAGATTTAGAGTCTGGGTTACAGGATTTTGAGACTCCTTCTAACATTTCCTTTTGATACATTAATCCATTTTTATAATTTTTAAAAATGTTGAGATATTTCTTATTATGGTAGTGTTATGACATGTAAATTGAAGATTTGGATATTGACTCACATTCTTGGATTTATTCCTTCCTAGAACAAAACACATTTTATTTCAGCTCTTTGTATATTTTAAGTAAAAGTATCACTTGACCTGCAGTATCAAGAGCATTTCTTAAATATGGCATTGTTAATCACCTAAATTTTTAAAAGAATATCCATTATTTTCTAAAAAAATATTTCTGAAAACATAAAAGTCACCAGTAGCCTCATATAAAGCACTTCCCTTTTTCACTGCCAAGTCTTCATTCCTATGCCTGAAATCTACCTTATACTTCAGTTCTATCAAAAATACTACTTGTTGGAACTCAGTCAAGGCCTCTTAGCAGGAAACTTAAAGGATTATGATAGTTCTCATCTTCCCTTATGCACTTCAGAAATATCAGGCATGGAATGGATTTTACTTCAAATGATTAAAAATGTACTGTTTGATCTTGGTTCCAGATGGACTAATTCTGAGTTCCTGACAACAGAAAATACAACTTTGTAACTTCTCATTGCATTGCAATACTGATTTTTAAGAATTATTCAAAACATATTTTACCAATGTCAGTTGTACCTTTTACACAATACTAAATTTTAGGAAAATGTCATTTCAGTTAATGTTCAAGGATGCTTGAATTCCATTAAGAAATATCATCTACTATAAGTGATAATAATAATACTGGATTGTACAGTGAAATGAGCACTAGAATGGAAATCTGGGAGCCTAAATTATATTCCCAACTCTTATAGGAATTGAGGTTGCTATCTTTGGTCAGTCACTTAAGTTTTTCAGAGATGCCTGATCCTTTATATGCGGAGGCGGGAGGCTGGGCCATGTAGTCTCTAGATGCAGTCCTGTAATTGAAAGAGAGAAAGGAAGGGAGGAAGGAAGGAAATGAGTAGGGTTGATAAAAATCATTCTTCATGGAGATATGTATTACAATTAGAGGTATCAGCAGAACCCTCTTCTTATTTCTTCTACTTTTCCTTCCATGCCTGCAATGTCAAATCAGCTCTCTTACTTGTTTCTTTGAACAAAGAACATAGGAGCAAATTTCAGCAGTGTTTGAGAAATGTACTTCCTTAGGTTCTGCCCTTTTCCCCTTCGCTCTCCCTTAGCTCTTCTTTGGTTTATTGGTTTATTTCAATCCCCCAGCCAGTTTCCCTTCTTTATTTCTTCCAACATAAATAGAGAACTTCTAAACACATATTCTTGTGTTCTCTCTTCTCTCAACACAAAAGAAGATCTGAAGGAGCGGGCCGCGTTGGTGAATGATGAGTGGTTATGCTCATCAGCATGCACACTCGTGTGCCTCTTCAGCTCTTTGCACACTGAATGCAGCTCATCACAGGGGCATTGAGTGAGCTCATGAAACCTAATGGATGGAAACAGGCAACATCAATCCTCTGGCTTCCAGCTCCCTCCTCTGTTGCAATGAGCCACATTTTCCCGCTGCACTTGAGAGAATCAGTTTCTATTGGTTAAAATTGCTCTTTGCTTCAGAGCTCACAAAACTGCCTTGGGGGGGGAAAGTGGTTTGATTGTTTTTCCCTTTTATTTAGCTTTTGAACTAGTCTGACATGACAGGATTTTCTTTATCTACATTTTCTTTTGAGAAGATCCAGTTAAAAATATATAATTTAGAGGCACCTGGGTGGCCCAATTGGTTAAACCTCTGCCTTCAGCTCAGGTCATGATCTCAGGGTCCTGGGATCAAATTGAGCTCTGCTTCAGGCTCTCTCTCAGTGGGGAGTCTGTTATCCTTCTGCCTCTGCCACTCCCCCTGTTAGTGCATGCTGTCTTGCTCTCTCTGTCAAAAAGATAAATAAAATCTTAAAATATATATATATATATGTGAGATATATATATATGATATATATATATAAAGATTTTATATATATACATATATATCATACACACACACACATATGATTGATGTAGGGACTAGAAATCTACATGCTACTTCAAAAATAAAGGAAAAAAAAACAAATAGAAAACAGAGCCTTCATAAATGCATTCATTAACAGCACCAGCTTCCAATCCTTAGAATCTGTCTGTTAGTGATGGGCACTGCATCCATTTTAAATACACAAAACAAAAGAAGACAAGAGGCCCTTGTGACCTGATGAAGTATTGCAGGTGAGAGAGTAGAGTAACATAAACAGCAGTTCCATTTGATTGGAGGGGACCATTCCCATCTGAAAAAGTCAAATATTTTAAAATATATAAAACTTCCAGCTGTCACAAAGTTGCTTAGTGAAAGATGCTGACTCATTTCCGTGAATGACGATAAAGAAACTGCATTAGTCAGCCTGTAGGGTGAGATTAATTCATATTCAAAAAAAAAAAAAAAAAAAAAAAACAACGGGGGAAAGGAGAGGAGAGATGAAGAGAGGAGAGGAAGCAAACCTGGAAGCGAAGGAAAGCTACAAGCCTGAGCCAGAGTTACTCAGAAGCGTGCAACACAGACAGTATGTATGGTATTTCCAGATTTCTCATGCAAAACACAAGTTATGAAAATAGGATTTTATTCACCAGGATGAATATGCAGATTGTCAGAAAAGCAATAACTACATTGAAAATCACTGCTATGGATGAAAACTTCTAATCCAGCTCTCATATTTTGTTCACTGGGGTTCGTTGACACCTAAATGAAAACCTATTCAATAGAAACTGTTAACATTTATATACCCTGAAAAGCAAAAACAGGGGCATGATAATCTTGGCTTCTAAAATAGTTTCTTTCCCTAACACGACATAAGTCCAAAATAAATACACAGAGATCAGTACCAGAAACATTATGGTCTAGACATCTTTGACTTATTTCTTAAATCAATTGAACTTGGTTCATTTGTATTATTTATTCACCCATGTGTGCCATCAATATTCATTAGTCCTTACCTTGTGTGATGAATTGTTTTAGTATTGAACAGTTGTATAATGATAAATAAGGTATGTCCCTGTCCACTCTGAGCTTACATTCTACTGGGGACAGACAAAACAAACAAACAAATAAATAAATAGTAAACAAATAAAAATTAGTACATTAACTGGTGAGTGCTCAGTGTAGGAAAACACTCTAGGTACTTTACACAGAAGAAGTTTTAAAACAGAAAGTAATAGAAGTAAAATGCAAAATAGGTTGATAGGCTGAAGAAATGAAAATCAGAGGTTTGCTACTGGTGTTCTTACATTCCAGAGCACTCCAGGTTTGTTCAACTGTGCTCCAGAAGCTGGTTTTGCATCACTATTGCCTCTGACATTAATGAAACTAGAGCATATACACTGAAACACAAAGTTCAGTCTTTTCAGTAGTGTCTTGGTATTCTCATCTCTACAACCTTGCTCCTCAACGAAAACAGCAAGAAAATAGCATGTACCTGATTTCTATTTCCCAAATATCAAAAAACACGTAGTTTCCCCTGGAGTCCTAGTACAAAGGTGTCCAAGAAGTATAGATTTCAACTTACCAGTATAGGAGGCAACCTAGGGGTGTTGCAGGGTTTGCAGGGTTCTTGTGTCTCTGAGCTGAAGAATAAGTCTTGACACAGAAGTGTGAAGTGATATTTTATTAAGTGAGGGGGTCCATTTGTGGTTGCCAAATGATATAGTTTTGGAATCTTGGTGAGGTCTGGAGGCAATGGCCTAGAAAGAATTCTTGAGACATCTTTGAGGTGAAAAGGTGATTTTTATTAAAGCACGGGGACAAGACCTATATGCAGAAAGAGCTGCACTGGAGTCATGAGGAGTGGTCCTTTATATACTTTCAAGCTGAGAGGAGGTTAGGGATAGTGTAAGTCTCTAAGGAGTTTTAGAAGCAAGGTTTCCAGGACCTTGAGGGGGCTAGCTATTATTGGGAAAAGTCATTTACTACTGTCTAATAAAACCTTTACCATGAGACCCGTCTGATATATATTGGTGGGTCATATGCTTGGGGGATGATTACCAACATGTATCCTGGGGAGCAGAGATAAAGGAAGTTTCCAAAGGAATTTTTATGCTAAAGTAGACTTACAGAATCCTGGGCCAGGCTAAGATTGCCTTTCACCCTTAGCAAAGTGCGAACATCTAGGTAGCTGATTCCCTAGAGCAATGTCACTCTGCCTGTTTTAAGGACTTGTCAATGGGCTATTGTTAGTAAGGAAATATAATAATTTTTCTTCTGCTTTTGTTTCCCACATGAGAAGGAGGGCAGATTGGAGGCTGAGTTGACCATTACACAGAATTCCTTGCATTGCAGGTAGAATGAATGATACAAGGAAGTAATTTGAGTGATAAGATAGAGAACAAACTATCAGTGTTAGGAGATTACTATGAAAGACTGGTCCGAGTGTGTTCTTTGAGAAACTGGTATTTAGAGAGCTAAAGAATGGTGCCAATGTCAGTCCTTTGACTGATGAAAGAACTGCAAGATGAAGACAAAGTGCAGAGACACTGTGTTGGGAAGGGCATACCTAAGGAAGAGAAGGAAGTCAAGTGTGACTCTCATGCAATGAAGTTAGAAAGTAAGGTATGAAAGTATAAAATCAGGAAGGAAGGGCAGGTAGAAGTAAAATCATGCTGGACCTGAAAAGCTGCAAGAGAACAATGAAGAACTATTGAAAAACTTCAAGCAGGATAAGAAAATATCTGGTTTACATTCTAAACATACAACTGACCATGAGTACTATTTAGACCATGCAATTGAGATGGTTCAATAACCGAGGCTCAAAAACAAATGAGGCGCTCCTCTGAATGTCTGCTCTGACTGAGACTGAGAGATATTGTGGGTCAGCTAGAGGAAAACAAAGGTATTCAAGATGTAGCACAGAGTGGGACTGACAGAAAATGATGAGGTACTCTCTGGGTGAGGCAGAAGTGTTGGAAAGAAAGGATCAAAAAGGATGGCTATAAAAATGCACTCTGCTCTCTAGTCTGTCACACGTTGTTGTTTTTAAACTTTTGGCTCACTTTCTTGCTTTTTTTCTTTTCTTTTTTTTTCTTTCTATCTCCCTGCACTCACCTCTTGAACCTGGCAGCTGATGTCTCTCCTTTCATTCTGACTTTGCCTCTCCTTCAGGACTGCAGTTATACTTACCCTTTGGATTGAGACTGCTTCTAACGCATTACAGTAACAACCTAGTTTAGTCCAATCTTATCTGCCCATCATGTTAACCCTTGGGGGCAGACACTTTACCCAAAGGATTTGCATTTAAAAGCTGATGACTTTTGAAGGGTGGCAGTGGTGATGGCATATTCTAAGCCTTTCTCAGTTTTCTAATTCTTAAAGAACCTAGATTCCAAAAATAAGTAAAATGATTCCTAAACCATTTGTACAGTAAACACTTTGCTCTATAAGACACATGATCAATAAACTCATTGCCTTATGGTTATTTGATATGGAAGTGGGTGACCAAGGACTTTTGTTCTCCTTTCCCCAGACTGACAACAAAAATGTTTATAACCACTCTGCCAAATATCACTGCTCAATTTACTGGAGGGAAAGGACATGTGTATAGTTTGAGAGCAGCAGAATTTGAGAAATTTTCATTGGTTAGTCAGTTATAGTTTGTTGGCTGGGCTATGGCAAAAATCAACTTGAGAAAATACTGACAGGAAAGACAAGAGGCTTCAGGTCACTGAAGAAGCTCTTTGATGACAGAATAAATCACAGGCACAAGCAAACACTGCAGAAATAAAGGTGGTAGCAAAGTTGAGAAAAACAGATGTTATGCTGACCTCAGTTCATCGGAATCAAATAACTAATTTGCTTACCATCGTCTAGTACTTTGAAATGGTCCCTGAGGAAGCCAGGAATGGCAGTGAATATGTAAACCAGGTACTTCCAGATTTTAGTGAGGTACAGTTTGGGAGAACAAAAGCAGTCCCCCTTGGAATGCAAAAAAGACAATGCTGCAATAACATTAGCATAATGTATGGTCCCAGCTGACCGTATTCCTAGGCAGCCAACTCAAATATAGGGAAATAAACATGTTCATTTTCTCTCCATTTCACTGCTTGATTGAAACACATAGCCATTGATAACTCAGCTGACAGGTAGGAGGGACCTTCCAGCACAGTGGGGAAGGGCTGAAGCATTGTCAGTAATGCATACAGTTCGGAAGTCAGAAACTCAGGTTTTGAGATAATATGCTTTCAGAAATTCTAGATCCTCACACACCTATAGAAAGTTCAAGTAGCTAATCACAGTCTTCAGTCCTAAAAATCACATTGAATTACTTGCTGAAGGCTGGAAGTCAAATGCCTAGGCTTGTGTAATCTTGGTCCTATTCCTTTTAGCTTCTGAGTCTCAATTTCCTGTTTCAGACACACACACACATGAAATCTGATCCAATGAAGAAAAGATGACATTATATAGCATTTATAAAAGGTCTTGCTTTATAGACATTCAGCAAATTTTAGCTCTTTCTCTGTCTTTGGGGCAAATGCAGGCTGGTTACAGAGCCTGAGTTTTAGAGTTAAAAACACCAGCTCAGTAGGGGTCAGAATGTAGGTAAACTTATGCAATATTTAACCTCAGTCTCTTGAGAAATAATTACAACCCCTGAGTTATTATGATACAGAGATATTTTAAGAATTAAATAAGCTGATCTATATTAGACACTTAGCATTATACCTGAGTAAACAGTCAATAAATTGGTATTAGAGGAATAAATGAATGAATGAGTGAATGACATTAATATTTCAACTGGAATATAAATATGAACTATTTGGATCAATTTGATAAATTCACTCCCATAAATGTATATTGTCATCTCTGAGCCTCAATTTCTTCATCTGTAAATCCTAAATGCAGGATTTAGATTAGATGAGCAATTCTCAAAACCTCACACGTAAAAGAACCATCTAGAGATTTTGTTGAAAATTAAGATTCCCGGGCCCCATGTGAAAAATCTATCAAAATTTATCAAAAAAATCTATCAAAAATTTATCAAGTCTATGTGAGGCCAAGTAATCAAACTTTAAAAAATATCACTGCTTATGGTACAGATGGTCCCAAACCAAATATTTTAGAAATAAAAATCTGGACCAAGATATCTTGTGGTTCTAAAATTCCCTCCTTTATTTTCATCCCCACAAACTAACTAAAAAAAAAGTCATTGTGCTATAATTTGAGATTATTTCTTCATTCCTAAAATCACCCCACTATTGTATACATATATATATGGATGCATATATAAGTATGTATGTATGTACGCATGTATATATGTGCGCGCACACACACTCAGATGAACATTGCCATAGAAATTCCACTCTGAGATCCCCTGTGTTACCAGTTGAGATAATAGATTTTGAAAGATGGGAGAAAAACTATGATGTAGGCTGCCATATTATGAAATTCCTGGAGGCATCATTCAGTGGCTAGTTTAGCCAGTTTAGATAAGAAACCTGATTCAAAGTGACTAAATTATTTTCTCAGTCACAGAGCAGAACTGAGACTAAAACAAAAATCTCTAGACAACTAACATCATTACAGTTACCTACCTTCCAGGATACAAATTCTCTAAATCTCTAAAGAGTTTGTGAGCAACCATCTGCTTGAGAGCTTGTGTACTCATTTTTGTGTCTCCAGAACCAGTTCAGGTTTGTGGTTGAAGAGAAGGAAGGTAACTTTAGAAATATTTCTCATTCCTTTTAAATATCTTCAGATTTCTTCCAAGGAAAGGCAGACACCTGGTAATCTCAAATTAAAGCCAAAGCACAGAGAGAGCTGGATGTAAACACCAATCACTTCACAAACGGAGCATAAAGAATTCCATCACTCTAACAGCAGAACTGCTTCCCTCCTGTACATTTTTGTGTGGAGGCATTTCATGAATAAATCTTGCTCCTTGGAGTAGCACATTCCATTAGCTGGTGAGTTTGAGGAATGAGAGGAGTCGGTGCTGTGTGGAGAGAGGCTCAGTTCACACTGCCTCAGGACTGGAACCTTCTCAGTCTTTCTTAATGGAGACTTTTGGGAAAAGTTCCTTCCCTTTATATAGAAACAGGAGTACATTCCATTTCCCCTGTGGTCTTGACTCTAGAAATAATAGGAAGAAACCAAAAAACTAGACATTAAAATATGTGTATGTGGTACTATGAAAAACGAATGTCGAGTTCTCTGGTCCAATTTTTTGGTAAATTCAGGGTCATCTCCAGCCTCCACAACTATTGGAGGCAAAGTTTTAACCTAAACTCAGTAACAACCGGTGAATAATAACACAAACTCAGACATGCAAGTACACATCCTTAGAATATAAATGTGGGATGGTCATGTGAATGTCCCTGTCTATTCTCCAACTGCAGAAAGTACAACTGACCATTCCATTGGCAGCCTCTAGAACCTGTTGCAGTTTAGTGCAGAGGCCACATTTCCCAGGCTGCTTCCTGCCAATGATTGATGGTAGCAGAGATGCAAAGGCAGCCTGGTCTCCTTTCATGGGTGACTTTGGCTCAAGAATTCACTGGGGGCCTTGCCAAATTTCCTTAAAACTGTGCTTCTTCCATTTAAACTTCTGTCCAAACTTCCTCCTTTCTCTCTTTGTCTTCATTCTGGGTTAGACATGGAAGATGGCCTGATGGCTCTCTCAGCTTCTTCTGACTCCCATCCCCATTTTAGGCCTCAATTTTTTCCATAAAAAGTTTCTTGGTATTTAATTTTTCTATCCTACTTTCTGCTTATCAGAGAACCTATAATAACATGAAACATTTCTGTGTATTTTTTAAATTAAATCTTTCACTAATTTATTAATCAGATGTGTAAGATTTAAGTAGCCAGAATAAGAGTGAGGTTTTAATGGGGGAAATGTCAAAGAAATTTGATTTTTGTTCTAAGCATTAGATCTGCCTACTCTGTACAGATAATACTTAAAGTTACCCACATCTAGCCCAGCTTATCAGAAGGATGTTGTAGAATTAGGAGGTAATATTCAGGTTAATAATAGGATTACTTTTGGTTACTTTTATCTCAGTACATGTAAATCTCTCCAGTTACCCTAAGGAAGAAATATCAAAGAGATTTATTTCAATGAAGTACCCAGGAAGATGATACTATTTGTCTAGTGTGTTGTTTCAGTGAGTATGAGATTAATTGGTAAGCATCTTTTGACTGATTAGTGATGTTTGATGGTACTGTTCTGAGGGAAGGCTGCAGTGGTATTAGAAAGCTGACTGAGCATTTGGGTGTTTGGAGTCTTGAATCCTAAACGAATACCATCTCTACTTCATTCTTCTTAAACATTTGAAAAACTATAAATATTCTTTGAAATAAAATATTAAACAGGACTCTTGAAATCAAGATAATTATGGTTAAAATTAGGACCAGTCTACCTTTCTTCATCAGTGTAAGGCCTCCTGGAGAGAACTAAAAACCAACACATGAATTAGGACTTACCATTCTAACATCAGATTATTTCCCCAATCTTTATAAAAAGCAAATTCATGTATCTAATGTTACAAATTATGAAAGAGCATCTGCTTGAAGGTCTTTTTATCATAAAAACTACATTCTGAACTTCTCCTAATGTCATCTTTCTTCATGATGAAAGTGTATCTGGCTTACAGAGGATATCTATATGTAGAAAACCATTTGATAGAGTGTGGATGTCTGTTACTCAACTGTAGAGCCACTCTGAAAACAGCTATGATACTTTGTTTTAAAACACAGATGACCCATTCCCTCTCCAAATCCACTGAATGAGAATATCCAAAGATTGAGACCAAAGATGCTATGTCAAGACAAAGAAAAGTGGAATCCCAAAAGTGATTCTGCTGTACAGCCAAATATGATAGCAGTATTACCACTAGATGTATCCTGGGGGTCTAAATTATCTGGGTTGATGGCTACTCTCAATCAATTTCCAATTAAAATCCTAAGATGTATTAGAACATTTGATAAAAATATATTTTTATTGAAATATTTTGTTACTATAATGGGTTCCTAAATCCAGTTTACCTCTAATTTTTCTCATCTATAGAGTAGGGAAAATAAAAATACTCTTTCCTGTATGATTTTTATGAGACCTAGTTCTTTTGAATAAAAAGCTTAAATGTTCATGAAGCTAGTTTTTAAAAAAATCATTAGTCACCAGTATAATAGAATATATGCTATGTGTGAACTGTTTCCTATCCAAGGTCAGTGCTCCACCTGAACACTACACCCTTCTCCTCCTTGACTACTCAACGACATCATTCAGGCAATTCTTTCATCTCTATCCTGTGTTACCATTGTTACTTTTTAAAAAAAAATTCAGGATAATTAATTTGCAGTGTTATGTTAGTTTCAGGTAGACAATATGGTGATTCAGTAATACTATACATTATTCAATGCTCATTGTGATAAAAATACTCTTAATCCCTTTCACCTATTTTACCTTTCTCCCCACCCACCTATCTTTGGTAATCACCAGTATTTTCTCTATAGTTGAGAGTGAGGTTTTCTTGTTTCTTTATTTGCTCATTTGTGGTTTCTTAAATTCCACATATGAGTGAGATCATATGGTATTTGTCTTTCTCTGACCGACTTCATTTGGCACTATGTTTTCTAGATCCATCTATGTTGTTGCAAATGACAAGATTTCATTCCTTTTTATGGTTGAGTAATATTCCATTGTATATACATATCATCTCGTCTGTATATATCAATAGATATTTAGGTTGCTTCCATAATTTAGGTATTATAAACAATGCTGCAAAAAACATAGTGGTGCATACATTTTTTTGAATTAGTGTTTTCATATCCTTTGGGTGAATACCCTATGGTGAAATTACTGTAATGGTAATTCTATTTTTAATTTTTAAAACAACCTCCATACTGTCTTCTACAGTGGCTGCACAAGTTTGCATTTCTACCAACAATGCATGAGGGTTCCTTTTTCTCCACATGTACCAGTGGAGAAAGGAACCAGGGTTCCTTTTTCTCCACATTGCCAGTACCTGTTGTTTCTTTTGTTGTTGATTTTAACTCTCCTGACAGGTGTGAGGAGTTATCACCTGATGATGAGTTGCATTGAGCATCTTTCCATGTGTCTGCCATCTCTGTGTCTACTTTGGAAAAATGTCTGTTCATGTCTTCTGCCCATTTTTAAGTGGATTATGTGTTTTTGTGTGTTGAGTTGTGTAAGTTCTTTATTTAATTTAAATACTAACCCCTTATAGCATATATCCTTTGCAGATATCTTCCACCATTCATAGGTTGGCTTTTGGTTTTGTTGATTATCTTATTTGCTGTGCGGAAGCTTTTTATTTTGATGCAGTCCCAATAGTTCATTTTTGCTTTTGTTTCCCCTGCTTTAGGAGACATATCTAGAAAAAAATGTTGCTATGGCTAATGTTAGAGAAATTATTGCCTGTACTCTCTTTTGGATTTTTATGGTTTCAGGTCTCACATTTAGGTCCATTTTGAGTTTATTTTTCTGTATGGTATAAGAAAGTGATTGAGTTTCATTCTTTTGAATGTAGCTTTCCAGTTTTCCAATATTTGTTAAAGAGACAGTCTTTTTTTCCATTGCATATTCTTGCCTCTGTCATTGATTAATTGACCTACAATTATGGGTTTACTTCTGGGCTCTTTATTCTGTTCGCTCCATCTCTGTGTCCATTTTTGTACCAGTACCATGCAGTTTCGATTATTATAACTTTGTAATATATCTTGAAACCAGTTTTGTTCTTCTTTTTCAAGATTACTTTGGCTTTTCAGTGTCTATTGTAGTTCTATACAAATTTTCGAATTATTTTAGTCCTGTGAAAAATGCTGTTGGTATTTTGATAAGGATAGTATTAAATCCATAGATTTCTTTGGTTAGTATGGACATTTTAATAATATTTGTTTTCCTAATCTATGAAAATGGAATGTCTTTCCATTTCTTTTTGTCATCTTCAATTTTTTTCATTAGTGTTTTATAATCAGACTACAGGTATTCCATCTCCTTGATTGTTTATTCCTAGGCCTCTTATTCTTTTTGGTGCAATTGTAAATGGGCTTATTTTATTAATATATATCCTGCTACTTCATTATTAGTGTGTAGAAATGAACTAGATCTCTCTATATTGATTTTGTATCCGTCAATCTTACTGAATTCATTTATCACTGCTAGTGATTTCTGGTGGAGTCTTTAGGGTTCTCTATGTATAATATCATGTCATCTATAAATGCTGAAAATTTTACTTCTTCTTTACCAATTTGGAGGCCATTTATTTCTTTTTGTTGTCTGAGTAATGTGGCTAGAACTTCTAGTACTATGTTAAATAAAATTGGTCAGAGTGGATATCCCTATGTTGTTCCTCATCTTAGGAGAAATGTTTTCATTTTTTCACCATCAAATATGGTATTAGCTGTTTTTTTTTTTTTTTTTAATATACAGCCTTTATCATGTTGAGGTTTGGTCCCTCTAAACCTACTTTGTTAAGGGTTGTTGTAAATATATGTTGCACTTTGTCACATGCATTTTGTGCATCTGTTGAAATTATCATGTAGATTTTATTCTTCCTCTTGTTGATGTGATGTATCATGTTGATTAATTTGCAATTATTGAACCACACTTGCATCCCAGAAATAAATCCTATGTGA
The DNA here is from genome assembly GCF_022355385.1 of Mustela nigripes. Lineage (NCBI taxonomy): Eukaryota > Metazoa > Chordata > Mammalia > Carnivora > Mustelidae > Mustela > Mustela nigripes. Next base: position 69,317,132 of record NC_081563.1, on the reverse strand, counting down.
TAGTGTTTAATATTTTTTAATGTATTGTTGGATTCAGTTGGCTAGTATTTTGTTGAGAGTTTTTGCATCTGTGTTCATCAGAGATATTGGCCTTCATCTCTCTCTCTCTCTCTCACATTTGTCTCTCTCTCTCTTTCTCTCTCTCTCTCTCTCTCAGCTTTTTGTTTTTTGTTGTTGTTGTTGTTGTGTGTGTGTGTTTGTGGTTTTTTTTTTTTTTTTTTTTTTTTTTTTTTTTTGGTAGTATCTCTGTGATTTTGGTGTCAGGGTAATACTGACCTCATAGAATGATTTGGAAGTTGTCCTTCCTCTTCTATTTTTCAGATTAGTTTGTGAATAATGGGTTTTAACTCTTCTTTAAATGTTTGGTAGAATTTGTCTGTGAAGATTTCTTTCTAGTCCTGGACTTTTGTTTGTTTCAAGTTTCTGATTACTGATTCCATTTCATTGCTAGTAATTGGTCCATTCAAATTTTCTATTATTTCTTGATTGACTTTTTAAGGTTATATGTTTTTAGAAATTTATCCATTTCTTCCAATTTGGTTGTCCAATAGGTTGTACAATTTGTTAGGATTTAACTTCTTAATATTCTCTTATAATCCATCATATTTATGTGGTGTCAATTATTATTTCTCCTCTTTCATTTCTGATTTTATTTGTGTCTCCCCCTCGGTTTCTGTTTGTTTGTCCATTTATTTGTCTGTTTTTTGATGTGTCCAGCTAAGGGCTTTTCTATTTTGTTGATCTTTTCAAAGAACCAGCTCCTGGATTCATTGATCTGTTCTACTGGGTTTTTTGTTTTTTGTGGGTTTTTGTTTGTTTGTTTGTTTCTATTTTATTTATGCTTGCTCTACTCTTTATTATTTCCTTTTTTTACTGGTTTGGGGTTTTGTTTATTCTTGTATTTCTAGATCCTTTAGGTGTAAGGCTAGGTTGTTTACTTGAGAATTTTCTTACTTCTTGAGGTTGGTCTGTGTTGCTATAAACTTCCCTCTTGAAACTGCTTTTGCTGTATCCCAAAGATAGTAGACTGTTATATTTTCATTTTTATTCATTTCCATGTAGTTTTTTATTCACTCTTTGATTTCTTGGTTGACCAATTCATTGGTAGCATGCTACTTAGTAACCATGTTATTGTGCTCTTTCTGGATTTTTCCTTGTGGTTGTTTTCTAGTTTCATAGCATTGTGGTCAGAAAAGATGCATGGATATGACTTCAGTTTTTCTGGATTTATTAAAAAATGTTTTGTGGTCTAATATGTGATCTGTTCTGGAGAATGTTCCATGTCCACTTGAAAGGAATGTGTATTCTTCTGTTTTAGAGTAGACTATTGTATCTATTAGATCCCTCTAGTGCAGTGTGTCATTCAGAGCTACTCTTTGCATTTTGATTTTATGTTTGGATGATCTATCCATTGGTGTAAGTGAGACTTTAAAGTCCTCTCCTAGTTTTGTATTACTATAGGTTATTTCTTTTATGTTTGTTATTAGCTGCTTTATGTACTTGGGTTATTCCAGGTTGGGTTCATAAATGTTTATAATTGTTATAATTCTTGTCACGTTCCCCCCTTTATGATGATATATAGTATTCTTCTTTGTTTCTTGTTCCAGTCTTTGTTTTAAAGTCTATTTTGTCCAATATAAGTATTGCTACCCTAGCTTTCTTTTCACTTGCATTTGCACGACAAATGCTTTCCCATCCCTTCACTTGCAGTCTGCATGTGTCTTGAGGTCTGAAACGAGTCTCTTGTAGGCAGCATATAGATGGATCTTGTTTTTTAATTCATTCTTTCACCCTGCATTTTTTTGGTTAGAGTGTTCAGTCCATTTACATTCAAAGTAATATTGATAGGTATGTACTTCTTGCCATTTTGTTACTTGCTTTACAGTTGTTTTGTAGTTCTTTTCTGTTCCTTTCTTGCTCTCTTCTCTCATAGTTTGCTAGCTTTCTTTAGTGATACACTTAGATTCTGTTCTCTTTATTTTTTGAATATGTATTACTGGTTTTTGATTTGTGGATACCATTGTGTTTTGTATAACATCTTATATGTAAAGCAGTTTATTCTAAGTTGATGGTCACCTGAGTTTGAACCCATTCAAAAAGCACTAAAACTTTACCTCTGTTTCCCCCCATAAGGTATATAGTGTCATAATTTACATCCTTCTATTTTGTAAATCCCTTGACTGATTTTTTTTTAGATATACTTAATTTTACTGTTTTTGTGCTTTCTACTTTTCTTATTCCTGCTTATGGTCTTTCCTTTCCACTCAAAGAGTCCCCTTTAATATATTTTATAGGGCTGGTTTAATGTTCATGAATTTCTTTAACTTTTCTGTCTCAGAAACTCTGTCTCTCCTTCTATCTGAATGATAGCCTTGCTGGATAGAATATTTTGGTTGCAGAGTTTTGTTTTGTTTTCTTTAACATTTTGCATATACCATGCCACTCTCCTGGACTGTAAGTTTTCTGCTGAGAAATCAGCTGAGATTTATGAGATTGACCTTTATGAGCTGACCTTTATGAGATTTCCTTTGTATGTAACTGTTCTGTTTTGTCTTGATGCTTTTAAAATCCTCTATTTATCACTATATTTTACCATTGTAATTACTATGCCTTGATGTAGACCTCCTTGGGTTGATCTTGTTGGGGGATCTCTGTGCCTTCTGCATATGAATTTGTTTCCCCAGATTTGGGAATTTTTCAGCTACTATTTCTTCTCCAAATAAATTTCCTGCCCTCTTGTCTAGCTTTTCTCCTCCTGGATCACTAGAATGTAAATGTTATTACACTTGATGATGCTGTTGAGTACCCTTAATCTATTTTCATTTTTTATTATTCTTTTTTCTTTCTCCTGTTCAGCTTGATTCCTTTCCATTACCCTGTGCACCAGGTCACTGCTCTGTTATACTGTTAATTCTAGTTGTTGAGTTCTTCATCTCTAATTGTTTTTCTACCTCTTCATTGAGGGTCTCTCTGAAATCCTTCACTCTTTCCTCAGGTCAATTTTTTGACCATTGTTTTATGTTGTCTATCAGACATTGCTTATCTCCATTTTTTAGCTCTCCTGTTTTGATTTGTGTCCTGTCCTTCCATTTCAAACATAATGTTCTGACTGCTTTTTATCTCACTCTCTGTGTCTATTTCTGTGTGTTAGGAAATTCAGCTACATCTCCTGCTCTTGAAAGTAGTGGCCTTATGAAGAAGAGGTCCTATACTATCCTACAGTGTGGTCTTCTGTTTACCAGAACCTACTTCAGGGGTCTCTTCTATGTGTGTTGCATGCAATCTACTCTTGTGGTTGAACCACGTTTGCCTTCAGTCCAGGTATCTGAAATGGTTCTCTTTGCCTGTTGTGGGCACGGTTTTCTCCTATGTTGTTAACAGGCCAGTCTGGGGCCACTTTGGGCTTGAGTTGGGTAATTAAAAGTGTTTTCCAGAACTGCCATCAAACCAAACTGAACACTTTCCCTGTGTTGTTCTCTGAGAAACCTTCATTGGAGGGTGGGGCTTTCAGTCAGACCAGATGTCTGCTGGTGTGTATGGTTTTCTTCCCTTCTCCCCAGGGCAAGAGTCATCTTGAAATGGTGCTGTCCTCTGTCTGGGATACTTGCACACTGCCATGCTTGTGGAGCCACTTTGGATGTATTCTTGCTGAGGGAGTGTTGGGTAGATTGGGTCCATAAGAGGATATGGGGACAGATATGCTGTTAGCAAGCTGTGCACAGTTCTGCTGTGGAGGGGACCTGTATCCTTTTTGGAAAACTCCTGTAGAGTCTGTTTGACAGGGAAAGTCCATGAAAGAATGTCATGGCAGGGCTTGCTGTTCACAAGTTTGACTGAGAGTATTCCCACTGTGCTCTTTCCCACTGTGTCCAGGTATCCAGGCTGGGGATCCAGGAATGAAATGGCTCCCACCAACTCTTTTGCTTTTGGAGAAGTTTCCCAAAGATCCCTGCCCTTCCAACATTTTTCTGAGAATAGTAAACAAATCCTCCTCCCATGTACTATAGGCATTCATCAAATTGCTTTTGCTGTATTTCAGCAGGGCTATTTGTTTGCTGTCTCTTTAAGGGTGGGGACTAAGTTTCTTCTTGTCCTCCAGCTTTCCCTAGGCCAAGCTGATTTTTAAAGTTCCAGTTGTGGGGCACTGGGTGGCTCAGTCAGTTAAGAGTCTGCCATCAGCTCAAGTCATGATCCCAGGATTCAGGGATAGAGTCCCGTGTTGGGCTCCCTACTCAGCAGGAGAGTCTTCCTCTCCCTTTCCCTCTGCCCCTACCCTCTGTTCATGCTCTCTCTCACTCTCTCTCTCAAATAAATAAATAAAATCATTAAATCACTAAAAAAAAAAAAAATAAGTTCCAGGTGTTAAGCCCCACTGATTTTAAGTATTCTTGAAGTTAACCCTCTCTGGTTTTCAAAACCAAATATTACAGGGATTCATCTTCCCAGTACAAATTCCCCATGTCTTGAGTATCTGGTGTAGAGTCTGCTCCCCTTCTTTCACTATGCCCATGGTGTTCTTTGAATGATTCATACTTTTCCTACAATATATGTGGTAATCATATATAATGATGTCACTCTGCCATCCTCAATAACTAATAAAAGAAATCCAGATGTAAATTACTATGAGACTATTGTCAAAATATGGAGTATCTTATGAGTAATACATTTTAAAAGATTGGCAGAAATTTTACAAATTGCATTCATAATTTAAATCAATTATTTATTTTACCTCATGATAATAGATATAAATATTTATTACCCTAAAGAAGAGTGGCTTTATAAAAATATCAGGGATACCTGGCTGGGTCAATCAGTTGAGTGTCTGCCTTTGGCTTAGGTCATGGTCCCAGGGTCCTAGATTTGAGCCCTGTGTCAGGCTCCCTGCTCAATAGGGTATCTGCTTTTCCCTCTCTCTCCCCCCACTCATGTTCTCTCTATCCCTCAAATAAATAAAATCTTTTTAAAAATAAAATATCAAATGACAATTTAAACTCAAAAAAATTTAGTTTTAACTGATCAACTTCTTTTAATGTAGAAGAATCGGGGAATAATGAAAAGGAAAGATGATTATCTTGTGGAATATTTCTTCTTAAAAAAGAGAGAAGGATGCCTAGGTAGTTCAGTTGGTTAAGCTTCCGACTCTTGATTTCAGCTCAGGTCTTGATCTCAGGGTCATGAGATCAAGCCCCAGTCCAGCTCCCTGCTCAGTGGGGAATCTGCTTGAGATCCTCTCTCTCTTCCCCTTCCTCTGTCCCTCCCTCCATTCACATGGGCTCTCTCTCTCTCAAATGAGTAAATAAGTTTTTTAAAAGAGAGAGAGAATACCTATCATACAGGATTATCGTAAGAAAAAATGATGTAACATTTCAAAATCATTGTGTAGAATTAATACTACACTACTACTACTACTACTACTACTACTACTACTACTACTACATTGTAAACATTTAGTAAGATGAATAACAATAGAATTAAAGAAAGAGAGAGGAAGGAAAGGAAAGAAAAAGAAGGAAGGGAAGGGAAAGGAGAGGAAAGAAACCAAATAGTGGAATTATAGTAGTTCTTCTACCAACCAAAAAGATTCTGTAATATAGTGAAAACTTTCAAATCCCATCCTGATTATTAAATCATTAGAAAAGTTCAAAATCACATCAAACACTCTAATTTTAGTATCTCATGACCCTTTACTTTCAAAAGTTGGTATTACATTTGAAATTGGCCAATTTTAAATTCAAATAAAAATAACAAAGTGATGCCTGAGTGGTTCAGTTGGTATAGCCTCTGACTCTTGATTTCAGCTCTGGTCCTGATCTTTGGGTTGTGATATCATGCCCTATATCTGACACATGCTGGGTGTGTAATCTGCTTAAGATTCTCTCCCTCTCCCTCTGCCATTCCTCCCCTCCCCTGTTTGGACTGTCTCTCTATGTGATGGTATGATTCCTACCAACACATAGAGTAAAATCCATTGACTTGGGTGTTAAGTAAATTAATTAAAAGTGAAATAATGGAATTTCCATCTTAAAAGACTGTCAAGAAAACAAAAAAAATATGCAAAAGCTATCTGACCATTTATAAACTCCTATTACTGCCTTATGTCAAATGGAAATTAAATTTTTAAAAAATCCTTACTTAAAAGGTATTAAAAATTGTTAATAATAAAGTTAGTAAGAGGACTAGAGCATATTTCCCATATGAATGGTATTTTATTCATTCATTCATTTATTTATTTATTTGTTTTAGGATATTTTATTGATTTATTTAAAACAGGGGGAGAGAGAGAGATCACAAGTAGGCAGAGAGGCAGGCAGAGAGAGATAGGGAAGCAGGCTCCCTGCTGAGCAGAGAGCCCAATGTGGGGCTCAATCCTAGGATCCTGAGATCATGACCTGAGCCAAAGGCAGATGCTTTAACTCACTAAGCCACCCAGGTGCCCCAGGTACTTTATTTAAAATCCAATATCCAGTGCTATATTTGTTACTTATTTTTGAATCTCAACCTGACCTGAAACAGGAATAGCAGGATCCTATAGAGTCAACTCAGTTGGCTAACGGCATGAGAGTAAGATATAAAACCACTCACTATAATGGTATAGATCATTGTACTTGTGAAAAAGCTAATTCCCCCGACAGTAATGAAAATAAAACTTTGTGAAATTAGATGACATCTAAATACAGAAGAAATGAAAAAAATATGGTTTTAAATTTATTTCTTAAATATCCCAAGATGCATAGTACTTTTATTTTTGGAATGCCATGTTTTGAAATATAATAGCTAATTCTCTGCCAAGGTGAGACTAGCAAATGCTCTTTGTCTAGATTTTCCATTTGGAGAATAATTTAAAAGTATTGATGTTTCTAAACTAATACATTCATCCAAGAGCTTTAAAATATTGTATCTTAATTATGCATTAAACCTATAAAATAGGGATGCCTGGGTTGCTCAGTTGGTTAAGCAGCTGCCTTCGGCTCAGGTCCTGGCATCAAGTCCCACATCAGGCTCCTTGCTCGGCGGGGAGCCTGCTTCTCCCTCTGCCTCTGCCTGCCATTCTGTCTGCCTGTGCTTGCTCTCTCCCCTCTCTCTCTCTGATAAATAAATAAAATCTTTGAAAAAAAAAAACCCTATAAAATAGGCAATGCTGCTCATTAATAGCAAATTTTCATATTAACTTTTCTATAGTATTTTGAGAAACATTTGAAAATATAGGTTTTAATTTATCTTAGTCATTAAATTATCTTCTCATAAATACTTTACTTTCTCTGTAGAATCCTTCATTAAGTGTTTTTACCATTGTGCTAAGCACTGCTGGGGTATAGCAGTCTGCAACGGTTATCTGTCACCAGGAGCTTTTTGCCCAGTAAGAAAACAAAAATATGTCCTAGGAAACAAAAGCAAACTATGAAAGACAATGGTTAATAAATAAACAACCAATTAGTAAATTAAATTCAGCTCCAACAAGCACACCAAGCTCAATACAAGGATCCAGTGGTAATGTGATAAATATCTCACAATGACTTTTCTATGAGAGTTTACTGGCTACTGGGATAGATAGATTAATACCCAGATCAGGCCAGTGTAGGTAGTAATTTACCAGACAGAGGTGAACACAATGTCATAAATCCTCCACTTACAAGATGCCTTCTGAGGATTTATGAAGATATTCCTCCAATTTACGCACTAATATTTGTGACCATCTGAAAATGAAAGCTCCTGAATTAGCAGATTTGTGGTGTTCAGAATGCTGACCTTGGTGGGAGAACATGTGATTTTTGTTAATTACAACACTTCCAGCTAGGATTTATGATGTTGGGCAAGCTCCATCATTTCTTCACACATAAAAGAAAAGGTTTTACTAGATTGGGGTTCTAAACTTGGGACATCCCCCCCGCCCCGACTCTCAGGTAGCTTAGTAGAATTCATAGGCCCTGTGAACTTGGATGGCAGAAAATATCTTCTCATTAACTAACTTCAAATGGTTTCTAGTATGTGGAAACCATAGTATTTCTAGTATACTGGTTTCTAGTATATGGAAAGAGCATCATGAAAGTATTAATGGCATCTTTGAATTTGGTAGCATGAGAAATCAGTTATACGTATATGTTTTCATATCATGCTATAGCTATTGCAGAAAACTGAATATATTATTGTTATTATTTTCACCCTATATGTGGGTGACATATATTACTATCACAAATTAGATGTTTTAAAACATTTTGTAATTGTACTGTAATATTGTTGGTTTCTTTGTAATATCATGTTGTACTTTTTATACATGTACAAACATTATTTGATAAATGGCTCTTAGCATTCTCGGGTTTACCAGACTTCCAAAGGAATACAAGACAAAAGAAAAAAAAAGTTGGAAAGTCCTGTACTATATCATCTCTAGGGTCTTGAATGGGTATAATATTTTAAACATCTAAGTATTATCTAGATTACTCACAGTTTTTTTTATTCTAACCATGCAATGATGTCTAAGAGTCTTAAGGCAAAATGAAGATTAGTAAAGATAAATATATCATTTTGTCTTTACTAACTTTAAAGGTTTTTCAGAACCTTTAACACACTCTAGGGGCCTGCAACATTTGAATATGGAAATTGAAAACAACTGGGAGAAGAGCCAGCAACAAGCAATGTACTCATACTTTGCAGGGGTCCTTTGTTGTTTTTTCACATACTTCTGTTGCTGGCTTAGACACTGGTTTTTCTTTAACCTGTTTTGGTTTTCTGACTCTCAGTCCTGGCCTTACCAATACTCCTGTGACCACTCATTCAATTTCATCTTCTGACTCACCTCTGTTTGACACTAGATCTCAAGCAGCCAGACAATAAACTTTAGAAAATACTAGTAAAATATTCTTAGAGAATTAGCATGTTAGGAAGTTTTTCCCATATGAGGAATTTAGTGGAGTCTAAGGACCAATAGTATTTGGAGAATTAGAAGATACGGTTGAGGGTATCCCAACTGAGAGGAATAGAGCAAAAGGGATCTGCATGTGCTGGAGAGGGTGACGACAATGGCCTATCTAGAGATATCCTATGTGTGTGTTTTTGCATGCATGTTGAGGAACAGTGGAAAATAAGTCCAGGTAGGCATGGAAGCCCACGTTATAGTAAGTCAAGAAAACCAGAAATTTAGGAAAAATAAATTTAAAAATGAGACCAAAAATACTACTTTGTACAAGTTATGTGGGAAATGGGCAAGAATGAGTGTATTTACCTGATTAGAATCATTATTATTGCTCTTATTCTGTGTTTTATATTACACTGTGCTTTCATGCTGCTTTTGGAATCTCAAATTCAGATCACTTACTTTTCTCCTGAATGCTTTGGGCTGACTTTTTGGATCACTTTATGATTTTCATCCTGATCATCAGTAAGCTGTCCATGGTTCTGATCCCTATGCTTGCTGCCTTTTGTTCATTTTTGCAGAGTCAAAGAAAACAAAGGTGGGATGTAGGATCAGATCAGGTCACATCTACAATACACCTTGGGAAAATATTCTTTGTTCTCCACAGATCCTTTGGGACTTTGCTTCTATCTTCCCTAGTCTGCCTGAACCCACTCTGCTCTTTTCTTCTTCCATATTGTTTATTATTCATCAATAGAGCAGATAAATAATTTGGTTGGAGGCTCACTGGAAGCTTATGATCTTTGAGAAAGTAAATTCTTTAGAGGTTTTATGGTAAAAACAAATAAACATACACAGTTCTCAATGACCCCAGCAGCTTGCATGACAGTAAGTTTTACTTATTTTAGTAAAATTTTAGTTTTATAAAATGTTACTAAAGTAAAATAAAAATAATGTTATTTCTAAAGTGCAAAATTGGTAATATAAAGATAAGTAAGTCTAAAAAGATACCTATTCTACAATTACTAAGCAATTTCATTAAGAAATAAAAAATTCATTGATAGTTTTGATCATATCTCATAACTGAAATGTATCATAACACATTTAGCTCATAGCATGATTTCAGAGCAGTACACATATAAGCCTACCTTCCACAATTTACAAGTTTATAAGAGTTATATTCAGAACTTTCCTTGACTCAAAAACACTAAGTTGATTTGCAAAGCATCAACAAAAAGTCTTCAAGAGTTGCTCATGTTTACAGAGGAAAACTTTGTATAGAGATCTTTAGTTTGGCTTTTAAAAATAGAAATATAGACATGCTACAGAATCATTGGCATGCCAAAAGGAAATTGGTTATTCTATGATTTATATAGACTTTTCAAGAATAGCCTGCTACCTAAAGCCTCAAAAATGAGTGTGATATAGTGAAGTTTCTAAACTCAAAGAATGTGAAGAAATAAGAAGGGAAGCATACAAGGAGAATGGTTTGTGTATAAGCTAATAATGAGGTATATAGTTGTTACTCACTGGTGAAAATAAACAAAATGTATCCAGAAGAAATTGTGTCTTCTGTAGCTAGTCCATTTCTATGTACCAAGATAAACTATCAGAATTGATTAATCAAATGATATGACACAGTAATCCCAGAGAGATATGTGTTCAGGAATAAATATTTATACTGGTGGAGGTATTAGAGTTATTTAGTTTAGATTTTTGAAATCTTTAAGTCTTGAAAGTTATTTCAATCTTAACTAATAGGTCTGTATTTATGAGCTGATGGTTTGGTTTGGTTTGGTTTTGTTATCTAGAATGTTGTTGTCCTAGGAAAATTTATAGTAATTTATTTTTGCTCTTTTGGAAAGTTATGATAGGTTTTCTTTTTTATCATTTTATTAGAATAATAGAAACTTTTTCTTTCTTTCTGAGAAAATGGATACTATAAACAAGGTTTACTGCCTATCCTGCTTAAGACCTTAAATTGTTTCAAATTACCTTGAAAGTATCTTGGTTTGTCATTTAAATATATAAAATTTGCCATTTATGAAATGTATCTATTATTAGTTAGACTGCATTGAATTAGTACATTATTATTGAAATGATTACATAATGACAGTAGGGATCATTTTGGGGAAAAATCAAGCATATCTCAAAAATACAACTGATGATCAAATTACCTATTAAATTTTTATATTATTTTTTATTTATTGTTCTCTAGATCTTTGCACAGTTTATTTTCATCATGCAGGCATCAGGGCAAAAGTTTCAGTCGTTATAGAGTTTACCTCTATGCTGCCTAAAGAATTAATCTCTGTTCTTGCCACATATTCCCTCTCACTATAATATGTCCTCATACTTCTTCCATTTTGTTTTTCTTTATAACACCTTTAATAAATGTAAAATTATTATTACAGCTTTCTAGTCACTATTATCTCCATGTGAGTAGGGATCCTATTTATGTATTTCCAAATATAGCTATAGAAATAATGCTGATCCTAAGTAAGCAATGAATAAATAGTCAAATGAATGAATAATCAGGAAGGCTAGTATAAATTAAGGCTTGATGCTGAAGGTTTACATTTAGTAGTCATTTATATAGAAATAAAGACTAAAGGCCTTAGATATTTAATTACCAGAAAATATGTGCAATCCAGGAATAATTATTGGAAAACACCCACCTTTTGGGGTCACCTGTGGGGCTTAGTCAGTTGAGTAGCTGACTCTTGATTTCAGCTCAGGTCGTGATCTCAAGGTCCTGGAATGGAGCCCCACGTAGGACCCTGCTCTCAGCTCAGAGTCTGCTGGAGATTATTTTCCTCCCCCTCTCTCCCTCTTTCTCCCCTGCTCTCTCTCTGCTTCTGTCTGTCCATCTTGCTCTCTAAAATAAATAAATAAAATAGTAAAGGAAACCACCCACCTTTGTCTTGGAGGTCGGGATAATTAATTCCTTTTTTTGTTGAAGAATATTCTTTTTTGGGGATAAAAATATATGTTTATAAAAATAAAAAATTAAAAGAATAATTCCTTTTTTTGTTGAATAATATTTTTTTGTTGAATTTGTATGAATAAGCTACAGTTTGCTCAACTGTGCTCTAATTGATGGCCATTTGGCAGGATTCAAGTTTGAGATTATTGTGAATAAGGTTGCTCTGAACATATATTTACAAGTTTTCTTATGGACACTTCATTTTGAAAAGTAAATGCCAAGAAGTAGAATTCTAGATTATATGGTTGGTATGTTCTTAGCTTTTATAAGAACTCTCATGTATTTATCCAGATTATTTGTACCATTTTACACTCCTTACCGAATATGTAAATTCTACTTGCTTCACATTTTGATTGATAGTTGGCTGTATGACTTTTTTACTTTAATCTTTTGTGTGAGTGTAAACTGTTCTCTCCCAATGAAATGACATCTTCTGATGGATAATGATGTAGAGTATTTTTCCATGGTTTTATTGGTAATTTTATATTTTTGGAAAGTATCTGGTCAAACACTTTTCCTATTATATTGAGTTTTTTGCTTTACTATTATTAATGTATTTTTTCTATTAAAACATTAATATGATTTTTATACAATTTTTGTATATTCTGGATAAAAAGCCTTCATCAGACGTATGTACTAGGAATAGAATATTTTCTCTCAATCTGTAGGTTGTCTGCTTATTTTTGTTGATGTCTTTTTCTGGAGTCATATATTCAATTTTGATCATTTTAAATTTAATATTTGTCTCTTATATTAGTGATAGTGCTTTTATCTGACCTGTGTAAATATTTATTCAAGATACAGTTTTGAAGATACTCTATGTTTTCTTATAGAGACATTATGACTTTAGCTGTGATTCATCTAACTATATTACCCATCTCCAATTAAATTTTAACTATTGAGTGAAATAGAAGTCAGGGTTCATTTTATTACCTATGGATATCCAGTTGCTCAGTAGTACTTGTTAAAAAGACTTCCTTTTCTTCTTGAATTACTTTCATCTCTTTGTCAAAAATCAGTTGACATATATTTGTGATTTTTATTTCTAGACTCTATTCTCGCCCTGTTTTTGATCTTAGGGGGAAACATGCAATGCTTCAGATTTAAGTATGTTATCTATAGACTTTTGTCATAATATATATATAGTCTTATATATATACATATATATGTATATATATTATAAGAATTCTATCTCCTAAGGTCTATTTTATATGTCTATTTTATAAAATAGAAGATATTGTCTATTCCAAGTTTGCTAAAAGATTAATGCAATGAATGAGTGCTGAATTTTATCAAATATTTTTCTGAATTTATTGATTAACCATATAATTTTCCCTTTATTCTATAATGTGATGATTTACATTGATTGTTTTTGAAGGTTAAATGAACCTTTCTATCATATGAAAAATATACTTGCATAATCCATTTTATATATTGATGGACTAAAGTTACAAAGAGTTTGTGAAAGATTTTTGTGTTTGTGTCGTGAGGAATATTTGAATGTTTTGTTGTTGTACTTATATTATTATTACAATTTCATTATTTAGTTTTGGGATATGCAGATATTTTATATTCATTTTATATTCATAAAATGAATTAGGAAGTGTATCTTCTTTATTTTCTGAAAGAATTTGAATAATATTGATATTATTTCCCTCTTTAATCTCTGATGTAATTGACTGGTCAAGCCACTTAGGATAAGAGGTTTTTGTGTCTTTTATGTAATAATTTTTTAATTGAAACTCAAGTTTTTTAACAAGGAAGTTTTCCATTTTTTCTTGGTATTAAATATATTGCTATATAGTTGTCCTTGATATCATTTTTCCTTTTGAAGTCAGTGTAATCTGTAGTAATGTCCTCTGATTCTTGATATTGCTATTTGTGCTTTCTCTTTGTGTTACTGATTCATTATAAAAATGGTATTAATATTTTAAATTTTATTTTCCTTTTTAAAATATTTTAATCATTTTAATCTGTTTTTTTAATCTGTTTTTTATTGATTTCTACATTTATGTTTATTTTTTGCTTTCTTCTATGTACTTTGGACTTAGTGTGTTTTTATTTTTCTCTAGCTTCTTACAGTAGATGCTTAAAATTTTTTATTTAAAAGATTTCATCTCTTCTTATAGATCCTTTTAATGTTACAATTTTCTCTATACACTACTGTTTTCCACTGAGTGTTCCTGCTCTCCCCCAAAACCCATTATATTGAAATCCTAAATATTCCCAGTGTGATGGTGTTAGGAGACAGGACCTTTGGGTGGCAATTAGGTAACGAGGGTGCCCTTGTGAAACCAACCCCACAGAGTTTCCTTCTCCTTCTATCATGTGAAGATACAGCAAAGAGACTATCCTACTTCCTTGTGTATCTCAAAAGATTTATTTTTGTCAAAATCTATCTTTCCATTTTTAAAAGAATGAGTAGAAACTAAAATAAAAGTAATTTTTCCTTATCAAAGAGCATGACTCTTGCTCGACCAGGCTGCTAATGAAAGGATTGAATCATTTCTATCTACATTTGAGCTCAGTCTTGGAATTTTTGTGCCATTAAGTAGATTCAGCTCATTTCTGGTTCAAAGATCTTAAAGCAGTGAAACTTTTGCTTTATCAGGTCTTGAGTTGTGAGAACTGGTGAGAAATCTTTACTTCTTTACACCCAAATTAGCAGTTCTCTAAACTCCAAAGATATTTCTTTCTCTCAATCTCTTAATCTCTCTCTCTCTGTGTCCTTCATGTTATAGGCAATAGAATTAGAATAGAGTTAGAATTAGAATAGAATTACAATAGAATAGACAACTCTCTTTGCTTTCCATTCCTTCCCTTGGTTTTCTGTTTTTCAGGAAGTTCAGCCTATGGTTGTCTTCCATAGTGTACTCTGAAGACCTGGCATATTTTATGATTATTTCTCTGCCCATCCTTCCTGCTCCCAGCAGTGAGCAGCATTTTGCCTTGTACTGGCGAAAGCCTTGTGAGTGTTGGAGTTTTTCAGTTTTCCTGTCCTTCTAACTATTTGCATCATTCCTCTTGCTATCACTGTGCCTCTGGTGAAAGCCCACAGTAAAAAGTTGGTGTATGAAAGTGACTTGTTTTGTTATTGGAGATCCCTGGGATTCTGAATCATCATGGCAGTCACAAGTTTATCACTTCTAATTTAAGAGACCACCCTAATCCTCTAGATTAAGAAAGTTCTGTCCATACTCTTGCAAAGTTGTTGCCCTTCAGTGAGAACTAGAAGTTTACATTTATTTATGGAAAAGGGCAGTAAACCAAGATACCCTGATACTGGAGCTTAGGAACACAATTCTACAGATTCTGGTCAAATTATATATATATATATATATATTGCAGTTAGGCACAAAAAGTAAAATGGTAGTATCCTGCTTTAAAAAAAATAGAATAGCATTTATAACATCTTGGTTATTTTCAGATAAAGGAACAACTAAAGATCCCTCAAAGAATGAGAGGTGAATTAAGAGACAGTAATTTTGACAGAAGCTTAATACAAACCCAAACTAATATTTTTATAAGTCTTCTCTCTGAAGAGGTAAGAAAGAGAAAGAATCCACTTAAGGTGTAGTAGGATGAAAGCCAAGGCTTGCAAAGAAGGCAGTGTATTTAAACGGGAGGGTGGAGGTACAAACATGAGCGATTCCTGCCCCTGTAGCTGCAGCACTATTTGACAGGCTGCCTATAAAATTAGGCACTGGTGACAATGCTAATAAAACCTGCCAAGCCTCCACGGCCAGTGGATGTGCCAGGATTTTTTTATTGTTATGCTGTACTACTTCTGCCTGGAATAGGTTCTCATCTTCCTTATCTCTTAACTTGGGCAACTTCTTTTTAACCACGGAGACTCAGCTTAGACACTGTCTCCTTAGGTGGAATCCCACTTGATTTGTTGGAATCTCACCTGTGCTTCCTCGGTGCTCAGATTCTGTTTAGTTCCGTAATAGAGAATAAACATCCATAGCACGAAGTCCGCAGTTGTTTGACCTCTGTCTCCCTTGCTCATGGTAAGGTCCCTAATACATACTCAGTTTTTAGAAACACTTATTGGAGGAATGAGAGGATGACTAACTTAACAGAGACAGTAATTAAGTGGTTATATATATATATATTTCCCCATCTTGGGAGAATCTCTTTAGAAGGGAAGAACTCTGCAGAGTAACCTCTTTTTCAGAAAAATATGAGAGGCTTGAAGCAAAGTAAACCACTCAGGAGAAGTGCTGGTTGAGCAATCCCAGCCCCACAGACTTCTCTTTGTAATACCCATCCTCAGGTCACTTTGTTGGGCCCCCACTCTAAGGATGACAGTACACACTGAATCCAGATGAAGGACTGTCCCTAGGTTCTCTTATTTTCTTCTTCCCTTTATGGAGAGGAAGTGCAATGCAGCCAAGCCATAATCTTAACCACTACTGTTCTAAAGACTCTCCAACAGTCAAAGTCAAATGAGAGAATATGAATCTCTTTGTGTATCGGCCAAACTTTTATTCCTATAACCCAGAATTGCCCATTATTTTCAGGGATTATGGATTATTTTCCTCATCACTTTATTGTAATAATTTCTAAATACACAGAAAAGTTGAAGTCAAGGTAATGTATGTCTTTGGGGGGGAAAGTAGAGAGTCAATTTTGAGAAAAATTTACATTTGTGAAGGTCATCTACACTGGCATTGAAAATAACTGCTGAATATAATAGATTTCACTGCTTATGCCCAGGTGAGCTCGGAAAAAAATAAATTCTGTGTATTAAAAAAAAAAAGATTTTATCCCCAAAGACCCCAAATCATGTATGTATATTTTTAAAAGAAATAATTACAAAACCAGAGCTCCAGATACCAAACCAGGTAAAAATTGAATATAAAATAATGAATCAGTGGTAATAAGCATGGTAAAACAATAGAAGCAAAAATAGCCTCTCAATGACTTAGCATCCATTAATATCAACACTCATGACAAATCAGAAAATTGCTTATCATTATTTTCATTTTATATTTAAGAAATCTAAGGCTTGAGAAGGCTAAATAAGTTGTTTAAGGTAACTCAGGAAAGTGTATATTTATATTCAGGTCCATTTGCTTTTAACATCCATTATTCTCTAAATATTTCTCACCCACTGCACTGTGGATTACCTACTCTAACAGAGTATATATGTGTTTACACTTGTGTGGTGAATAGTAAATGAGTAGTGTGGCAGGTTATAGGCATTTGGACTTCTAAAATGAGTAAGACTTCTAGATAGGGATATAGTTCTACATAAAGATATATAAGATATTTAAGAAGATTTGTTTTCAACAGGAAAGTCAAAAAGAAAGTATATCAGCTCAAAACAAAAAGTCCTTCCTATGGAAACTTAATCATCTTATAACTGCATCAAGAAATTTTATTCTATACACAATATCCAAATGATAAATATTATACACTTAGAATAATAATATATTTCTACTTCACAAGGTCTCTGAAGCAAGGGATAGGATAACAACTTTCAAAGTTTGGAATGCTCTAGGAACCATTTCTAGTCTTTTCTATTTATACTCATTGTCTTAATTGTCTTGCTCAAATTAATGGCTTTAACATTGTAACTGCCCATTACTTCCAAATTTATATCTTCAGATCAAACCTTGCTTCCAATTCCAGGCTCATATATCCACTGTCTCTCCAAGTCCTCTTTGGAATATCTAACTAAAATTGAAACTATCTAATTGAATATTTAACTAAAAAGCAGTTTAAAACTGAATTTCTGATCTGAAAAAAAAAAAAAAAGATGTTCTACTCATAGCCAGCCTTATATGGGAAAAGGCTACTCATTTTTTCTGAATGATTGGGTTGGATCAAAAACATTGAATTTTCCTGATTTTTTTCCTCTTATATGTCATATTATATTTTTCAGTAAAGCCTGTTAATTCTGACTTTAAAATATGTTTAGATGGAATATATTCCATCTATTCCTTGCCATTTCTACTGTTACTCACTGAAGCTACCCAGGATATCTTGCTTAGATCATTACAATAGACTCCTAGCTATTCTAACTTTTATTCTTGTTCCTTACTAATCTGTTCTAAACATAGAAGATCAAAATGACACTTATAATATCAGACGATGTCATGTCACTACTCTGCTCAGAACCCTTTTGTTGTCAAAGTTCATAAACAGCCAAGGTCCTGGGGCATCTGGATGGCTCAGTCAATTAAGCATCTGCCTTTGACTCAGGTCAGGATCTTAGGGTCCTGGGAATGAGCCCTGGATTGGGCTCCCTGCTCAGCAGACAGTCTGCATCTCTCTCTCCCTGGGCCCCTCACCCTGCTTGTGCTCTCTCTCTCTCTCAAATACATAAATTAAGAAAACAAACAAAACAAACAAATAAAAAATAGGGCCTTATAGGACCTGAACTCTGTCTTCCTGACTTTATCTGTTACTGCTTCCACCTCCCTTACTCTGCTCTAGCCACACTGGAGTCTTTCATGCCAGGTGTGCTCCAGTTGTAGGTCCCCTGTTCTAACTATTCTTTCCAGTTGTAAAGTTTGTCAAGAATATATGAAATAGCTAATTTCCTTGACATCTATCAAGTTTTCCTTCACTCTGTCTTCTTAACAAAGCTTAACCCAATCACTTTATTTAATATTAAAACTTACTCCTTACTCTCTTCTATTTTTTTTCAGAGCACTTAAGACCTTCAAATACATTACATAATTTACTTTTCTATTATATTTAATTTTATTATATGCCCCCACTTCCGAATATAAGTCCACAATGAAGGTCTCTATTTCATTCATTGTTGCAATCCAAGTACATAGAATAGTGCCTGGCATGTAAGAGGAGCATGTAAGTATTTGGTGAATTAATACTGCATTGCCTGAGGACTCTTAAGATCTGACATTCTAGGGACTATTCAAGGTATAACTACGTATCTCAGTCTTCAAAAATCAAACTTAGGCATGGCTTAAAAAATTCTAAATTAGTGTACAGCTGCTAAGGAAAGTATATATTTGCAATGAAACAGTTCCGTTGTAAAGCAAAAGTCAAAAGGAAAAACCATGCTGCTTATTTTGACCAAATTTCTATTTGAGTGCAATTATTAGGGTCTGGCCAGTTTCCTTGACTTAAATTTATCAAACACATTGCTTCAGATATTTCTTAAAATAGGTAACTATAGAAATAAATAACTGTAATAATACCTTGCTTTTACCAAGATTTATAGCAATGTCACTTGGTTTAATAGACTTTAAACTCCATCTGTAGCAGATGCACTGTTTTATTTTAGGTGTGACTGATGGTCACATGCACTCACACATCTTCAGATATACTGTATCAATTGTCTCATACATGTCCATCATTTCCAGTAACATTGGTGAAGTCTGTCTCAACAAAAATAGCATTCTATCCTGAATGTCTACAAATCCAAAAGCAAGAGAACTTATTTCTAATTATGATGACGTTGTATCACTTTAAGGAAATCAAACAACTTTTCAACAAAAACAAAATATATATTGCATTCATGTTGCCACAGCCCTTCATGAACCCTTACAGATCTCGGTCTAGATACAATGTCAACGGTGTTTCAAATGCAAGATCCTAGGCAGCTCTACCAGTCACTGTCATGTGGGACAAAACTCATTCAATACCTCTTGAAAAAAATGTCTATTAATACTACTAAATACTAAACGAAATCAATTTTTAATCACCTACCATATGTCAGTCACAATTCTAGCTTCCATTCTATATTATCTTAATCACAATATCAACACAAACTAGGAATTGTTAGTTACATTAAAAAATTTTTTTATGTTAAAAGGTTATTAATTTTCTAAAGGTCTTGAAAATAGGAAAAGACTTTAGGTGTCTTCCTTTGACCCTTGACTTGATTTTATGCCTTCTTCCTACCACTTTGATGAATAATAGAAAAATACTGCGTTATATCTTTTATTTTTTTTAAAGATTTTATTTATTTATTTGAGAGAGAGAGAGACAGCGAGAGAGAGCATGAGCAAGGAGAACGTCAGAGGGAGAAGCAGACTCCCCATGGAGCTGGGAGCCTGATGCAGGACTCGATCCCAAGACTCCGGGATCACAACCTGAGCCGAAGGCAGTCGTCCAACCAACTGAGCCACCCAGGCGTCCCTGCATTATATCTTTTAAAGGGGCCCTCTTCCGCCTTTTATAAAGTCAAAAACCAGTATTTCTTTTTTTTAACCAAACAACTTACTTAGTAGAAAAGACAATAACAGTAGAATCTATGTCTACTCTCTGAGAAGTTATAAATTTGAGAATTTGGAAAGTCTAGGAGTAATGTTTACTTCAAAGTAATGCTTATCAACTTGTGTTCATCCCCAAGGACATATTAAGTTCTGTCTTTTAGGTATTATTTGCTAATCTTTACAAAATAAAATAGTAAACATGATTTCAGATCAGCAGACATAGAAGATTTAGACCACTACTGCCAGAAAAATGTGAAAATAGAATATTGGAAAATCCATTTGGGTCAATATCAGGCCCTAAGTAACTGACCATTATACAGTGGGATAATACATGCTTTATATACTTAACTCTTTCAAGTCAGAGTAACCAAAATCTGTATGATCCATATATTTTTATTCATATGAAAAATCTATATAACTTCATGATAACTTTTTTTTACATTTTCCTTAGGTAACTGTCTTTCAGAGAAATTGCTCATCTTTATTGTCAGTCAGTGTAATTTGTATTTGCTGTAGGCTATTCATTTTAAATTCCGTCCTGCTTGCCTACTAATTAAGATTTAACTTTGTTAATTTCTGAATCTCAATTAATCATTATTAGCTTACACTGCATGCCTTCATACCTTTTTCTACCTTGAAAAAAATTGTTCATATTTGTTTATGACATTTAATCTGTGCTCACATGATGTCAATAGCCCATCAGCCAAAATGAACCAGTTTCTTAGCATTTTGAAAACAATGTGCCTCAATAATTAGTTGAATATTTTCACATTTAAACAGGTACATTTGGTTTCATGTATATACGACCAGTAAGTCATAACTTTTTAATTGAGAATTTTATTTATTTATGCTTTAATATTTTGAGGTGCCATTTTTGTTCATGTTCTCATGATTATTTTAGTATAATTACAATCCTACTATCTGTTCTTCCAAAAAAAGTATATATTGTTTAGTAGGAGGATTTTTCAGCAGTCTCAAAAATCTTTGCCAAGAGGCAAATAAACTACATTTTTAAAAAAGACTTCATGGCAATTTTTAACTTTTTTCTGTGTGTATATGTGCGTGTGTATGTGTATAACAAATGACCATTTGAACCAAACTTACTTTGGAATTTTCTGCTCAACTCTGTCAATGCATTAATATTTTCCCTTGGATTTCCATTAAGTAACTAGGAAATTGATTTCTTTTTGGAACATTGACACTCTAAAAGATTTCAGTGGTTTTCTAAATGGGACTCTTATTTTTCTCACAGTTTATATAAACTATACTAATATCTTCCATATTCACAGTTTATATAAGCTATACTAATATCTTCCATATTCAAGGTTTATTTGCCAAGGAATAGGATTCTTCCTTATCCAAGTAACTGTATTTAACTATAGAGTGAAGTACTGCTATTGCAAGGCACTGTCTAAGTTATACTGAGGAGTGGAGAAATTAATAAGGTAAGTTCTCTTGCCCTTCAGGAGAACTTAGCACACAAAAGGGAAAAGAGAGGCACAAAGTACTTTGTTGTTTGAGCAGATTGTAAGTAATCATTTAAAAAAATCATGACTGCTACTCATATAAAGCGTAACTTAGAGAGTTTAATTTCTTCCATTCCAACCATCCTATGGAGCACTGAAGTATGAATAAAGATCTAGTGCTGTCCTTGACATTAACAAATAAAGGAACTGATAGACAAAAATGAAGAATCGGGTATGAGAAGGAGGAAAGCGTGTGGTGAGGGAAACACCCCAGTCATCTCAGACCAGATTTGGATGAGTACATGTTCCAAAGGTGAAAAATAAAAGGCAAGCTTAGACACCAAAAATTAAAATTAGTTCAAATGAGTAGGGACCCAAAGAATATATAGGATTTTTCTATGGAAGCCTGGAAAGGTAGATTGGGGCCATGTCATGCTGGGCAGGGGGCACATAATACAAGTAAATTTGCTGTCTCAACTTCTTAATGTGTTCTATCCCTAGGAATTATCATCAGACATCTATCTAGTTGTCAATTAAAGTACACATCAAATTACTTATTTCCATCAATGTGGGAAAATTTCCCAGGATATCACCCTAATACTGAAATGTATTTGGAAATACTTTGCTGATTTCTATTAACTAGCTGATTGGTACAGAAGCAGAGATGATTAGTAAACAACCACTTAACTGATGAATTACTGTATTAACAGGCATCCAAATGTATGAGCTTCTAAATGTCAGATGCATATTTTGATGAGGGGTGGTAAAATTACTGTGCAGAGCATTGGGACCTAATTTAACCCAGTGGCAGGGAAGGCCTCCTCCAGGAAGTAACACTTCAGTGGAGACCTAAAGCAGGAGCAGGAGCTAGTCAAATAAAGGGAGGGGGTATGAATATGAGAATTGAGGAAGAGTGCAACATCTTGTGCAATGTCTGAAAGGGGAGGGGCCAAGAGAGGAAAAACAGCTAGTAGTAGAAACTGAGAACTAGTGCATGTGATCAGAGATGTTGGTTTGAGTTGAAGCAGAAGAGGGAGGATGGAAATGCTTGTGTTCACCTGTGCCAATGTTTGTGCAGATGCTACATCATTGAAAGCACCACTGATTTAGAAAACACTGATTTGCTGAGTCATAACACTTAGAACCTGGGCACGTGAACTGTCAAATAAAAGCAAAATACCAAGAACAAGTGATTAAAATGACTAAAGAGGTTGAGAGTCCGGAAACAGTCCTTGTCTCATTTTCAGCACCTCTGGGACCTACTTTCCTATCAGTTGGGAGTACTTGAGGAAGTGAGCTGTTCTTAACAAAGAAAGCGTATCTGACTCACTGGAAGTTTTGAAAAACATACATTACTGGAATCCTACATGTCTCAGTTTTATCTGCTTCAGGAGAAGGAGATCAAGGTCTGAACAATTGGATTTATTTAAAGCTCTGCAGTTGCGTTGTAATATACAACTACATTGACAATCACAATTGTTGAGCTTTCAACTACCTGGTCTCCTACTAAAACTTCAAGACCCCAAACACCCTCTTTTTTGGCATTGGGCTCAGTTGTATTTAATCTATATTCTTGCACACTCATGTCTATGGCTGTAACATCGGTTAGAAGAATTATCTTTATAAACATAAGCAACAGCACTATAAGACCTTAAGAAATCTCAACCAAATATTAAAGACTTTCTATGACATTTTTAAGACAGTAAGAGAAATGCACACATTTCTCAAACACTTTTAACTCTCAGTTATAGTCTAAAAGGAATTTTACACTAACTTTAACCCGAAAATTCAGATTCTCAGAATCCCTATGTTCTGAGCATGTGTATTACCTGATGTTTTTCTCTGTTTCAATGTCCTGACATTGAGGCAGCTGACATTTCTTATCCTAGGTTGCTTTCCTATCTCTTTGGCTTTGTATTTCTCTTCTGTAGCCCCGTATCTACCTCCATCTGTTTGTCCAGCTAACTGGAAGTTAAACTGCCCATATACATAAGATAAATCACAAATTAGATACAGAAAACTTTTAAGGATATGAAAAATATGTCTATATGTATGTGTATGCATATACACATGATACATACACTTGTACATTTTTAAATACAGTCTAACACCACTTTCCAACTAACAGTTTTCTCTGGGCATTTCCTAGGCAAAGATGTATATTTATTTTAATTATTGCATAAGGTTCTATAATATATCATTAATTATGTAACTATTTTCATACTAATCAAGTGTCTATTTCAGATTTTTTGCCAGTCTAAGCAGTTAGGTTTAGGTGCCTATATCTAAGTGTTTTAAAATATAAGATAGATTAAAAAATATAGGAATTCATGGCAAAGAGTATATATTTAAAATTACCAGCTCTTGCTAATTTTCTTTCCTTAAGGTCCTTGCTCCTGTCAGCAATGTATGAAAGTGCTTATATGCCCCCAGTAGTGATCTGAATTTTTCTTTCAAAATTTGTTTAAACTAATGAGAAAAAATGGTATCTAGTTGGATTTATTTTCATTTTCCGGAGTATTAATAAGGCTGAGCAAATTTTAAAGTGTTTATTGCTGAATTATATTCACCTTTTCTGACTTGCTTGTTCACAACTTTTATTAATGTTTCTACTGAAAAGTTTCTTTTAAATATGTAGAAATATATATATATATATATATATATGGAGGATATTTGCCATTTTATTATTTTTACTTGAAAATAGTTTTTCAAGTTTATAACTTTTACTGATTTCTCTTATTTTACTTTTGTTATTATCCAGTTCATCCTTTGACACTCAAAATATCAAACTGTTGTTTTGTCAAATATGATTTTCTTTTACCTCAGGGGATCTGAGAATCCTGTCTTATTTAAAAAGGTATACCTGGGGGAGGGGCACCTGGGTGGCTCAGTAGGTTAAGCCTCTGCCTTCTGCTTGGGTTATGGTCTCGGGGTCCTGGAATCGAGCCCCTCATCAGGCTCTCTGCTCAGGAGGAAACCTGCTTCTCCCCTCTGCCTGCCTGCCTCTGCCTACTTGTGATTTCTGTCTGTCAAATAAATAAATAAAATCTTTTAAAAAAATAAAATAAAAAGGTATACCTGGGCCCCAATTTTACGTAATCATTCTTTTCATTTGAATATATTTTCAGATTCTTTCTTTCAAATTAATGATTTTATTCTGTCTGAAAACACAAAATAATTGACATCAAGGAGAGGTTTAACATTGTTTTCTATCAGTGATAACCAACCAGTGTAACACCTTGACTAAAAACAAGTGAGGAAGCAGGCCACTTAGTCATGACCTTTCATAATCCTTTAAAACTGGAATAATATCACCTTCCTCTTGTATAGTTTCAAAGAATAAGTAAGATTGTTCTCTATAAATTACTTACCCACTACAAATAATAAATATAAATTATTATTAAGTACACCATATTTATCTCAATTAATTACACAAATAGATTCTGTACAAAGATACTTTTGCCATATATCAAGTTTTAACCTAAATTTATGTATTTTCTGAAGGTTTTTTTTTGTTTTAATAATTTGTATTCTCCCATGTGAATGTCATTCCATTTTGTTAACAAGATTTTTATAACTATGGTTTCTGTAAGGTATGTCCCTATGAGATCATCACTTTCAAAACTTTTATGAATTTTTAATTAATTTATCTTTCAATGATAATAAGAATAATGAAACAAAACCAAACAGAAAATGAAATTGAGGCCAAATCAAATAATTAGTCTATACTTTTTATACATTAAAATAAATTTAAATAATATCCTCCAACTCTTTACAAACCTATCCACATTTATGGTAATTTTTTTCTCTTGCAAAATTCTTTGTTTTTGGTATTTTTTTTTAATTTGAGGAGCTTTCTGGATGTCTATTTACTTCACTGGCTTTTTTCTAAAAAAATATTTTATTTATTTATTTAACAGAGAGAGTGAGAGAGACAGAGAGGGAGATCACAAGTAGGCAGAGAGGCAGACAGAGAGAGGGGGAAGCAGGCTTCTTGCTGAGCAGCGAGCCCGATGTGGGACTCGATCCCAGGACCCTGAGATCATGACCTGAGCTGAAGGAAAAGGTTTAACCCACTGAGCCACCCAGGTGCCCCTTCACTGGCTTATTTTAAATGATTAAGATCTCTTTAATTTTAGTATTTTTGTTTTATGTATTCATTTAATCATGTACTAATTTTTAAAATGCTTCTCTTTTTTTAATTTTTAGCTTCTTAAATCAAATATTAAACTTACTTTTAGTATATTTTTCTAATTATTAAATACATATAACTTACACATTTTCCTCCCATTGGAAACTGATTTAAAAGTATTGATAAAAAAAAGTTTTAAAGTATTGATATAAAGTTAATTTTTCACTTTAATTTAACTTCTGAGTAATTTGTAATTCATTTTTGATCTCTGGTTTCTTTGGAAGAAACACATTTCCTTTAATATTTATCATGTCTTTCATTTAATAGTCTCTTATTTTTAAGTCTAATCAAAGAATGTAACCAGTAATATAGCTAATTTTATCATCTGTTATACATATGTAGAGATGGACATACACATACATACCCAAACACATATAAATGAAACATTTTATGGATAGAACAGATATTATATATCATTTCTTACTGAGGTAAATAGCTTTACATTGAAGATTAGATACTTCCAATTCCAGGTATTTGGCAGATTAAGATTACTGTGTAAACCTTCCTGCTACAAACATCTAGAAATAATGGATAAAATGTAACAAATCCTATTTAAATACATTGCTGAGCTTTCACTTAAGAAATCTTTAAAGGCTCAAATTAGAAACAAAGAAAGAACCAAACCTTGAGGTATTTGATACCCAACTTCACTCTGGAGCTGCTCTGAGTGGTGGAGGGGGAATCAGTCCTAGTTTGGGAATTAAGAGGAACAATGGCCTTGGGGCTCTATGAGATTTGAATTCACAGGAAAAGGGCAGACTAACAACAAAGCAGCACTTTTGAAAAGAAAGTCAGAGACTATTTCATTTCTTCCAGGTCTCAAAGTGAAAGACTAAAAATCTGTGAGAAGTATAAGAACAAGGCGAGCGTTCTACATGGATAGAGATTGAATTCTGCTGGCCAAACAGTAAAGTTCTTTTCCATTCTAAGATTTTATCTTTTAAAATGGCTTTCTGGGATGGTAAAATTTCAAGGACTCTGACAGAAGTAAATGCCATGCTATTCCAGAAGACCACATCTTCCTACTCAAGTCACAAAGGAATTAAATAGAAATAAGAAGTCACTCAGAATATGTGGTCATAATTTAAATATTCCAAAGCCCTTTACCAAGAAGCAATTCACCTCAAGCAGGAGGAAGCAGACACAATTAGAAGAATTAGAACTCTCCAAGCTTGGACTGATCCTTGAATATATAAAAAGAATAATAAATGGATGTGTTTAAATGATTTAAATTCAGTAAGACATTTCAAACACAAAGTGAGAACCAGCTTTTGTGAATACATGAAATACTAATAAGCTTTCTGAAAAGTGATTACATACACACAGACACACACATATATGTATGTCTATTGATAACATATGTATCCTATCAGTAAGGTAGAAATTCATAATTGTGAACATGAAGACAAAGTTGTGGATATTATTGAAATGTTAAGGTAGATGTTAGATAAAATGAAAAGTCCTAAAATCTTAACTAAAAAGAGATTTAGTGGTTATAATACAGGGAACCCAAAATGAAAGAGATGATATTTGGAAGATAAATGGCTTTGATTTTTTTTCCAAGATTTAATAAAAGACACCACTCTCCAGAATCATAAAACACAGAGAGAATGAAGGAAGATAAATTTAAACAAATGTTACATCTAGACGTATTATAATGAAATTGCATAATACAAAAACATTAACACATGCACATATCAAAAACTTATAGGAATTCAGAAGAAAAGGATGCTTATTTACAATATAAGGAATAGAAGGGCAACTAATGTCTCAGAAAGACAACAGAATCCTGAAGAGAGAGAAAGAAAAATGTATACAGAAGGGAAAGAAGGAAAGAGAGAAAGTTAAAAGAAGGAATAGAGAATGAAGGCAAATTAACATCCTGAAGGAAATTATGTTAACCTATAATTCCATAGTCATGTAACATCAAGGACTCCAATGACATAGTTTTAAACAAAGGCAAAGTTTCTCCTCTCAGAACTTCTTGCAATACTAAATATGTGCAGTATGTTTGTTTGTTATTATCATCTCTGTTAAAAACTTACATTGCAGTTCCTTCCACTATGGGTCCATTATGGGTGATATATATTCTCTGCCCGGTATTTTGAGTGTAGCCATGGGACTTGGTTTGGCCAATGGTAAGTGACATAATAGAAGCAGAAAGTTTAAATATTCTTAAATGTTCTTGTGTGGTCTGGCTTGCCTCTTATGGTCCTGTGATCGCCTTGAGGAAATAAGCCCCAAGTACATGTTCCCCTTTAACCTGGACCCAGCAATGATACCGATGGAACAGACATGAACCTGACCACAAGCACAGAGCCAAACCCACCCCAGTTCATACCATAAAGCAGAAATATTCCAAATGCCCCACAGATTCATGAGTTAGGAAAGTAAATATTTGTTGTTGTAAGCCATTAAAGAATTTTGTTATTCAACATAATTGCAGCAGTTACTACCTAACACAGAATGCTTTAGGGCGATGGAGAGGGAAGTTGAACACAAAAATGAAAGTAGGATGAAGGAATCATTATGAGCAAATATTATTTGGTGAACATTTGAGTAAATTCAAATAAACTCGGACTTTATAAAACAACCATGATAATGACTAATTTGTGTCATATGAGAACAGGGTAGAGCTAAAATGTTATCTAGGCCAAGTCACTAAGGCTGGTTTAAAAATGAATAGAATAAAATCTTAGATATTTTTGATTTTAGTTTCTAATCAGGTTACTCCCTGACCAGCAAGTAAGCACCGTAATGATGTCTGTACAGCAGAAGAAAGCAGGATAGAGCTATGTATGCAGGATTCATCTTCCTGGTGCTTCCTTTATTGCCCTCAAAGTCATAGTCGATGCTTGGTATCTATTCTGCACATATTGAACTAAGATTCACCAAATCAGAAACACCTGGAACCACATGTTCACCGCCTTGTATTTGAAGTAGTTGGATGGGCACATCAAAATTCAAAGGTTAATATAACTAAAAGAAATCCTTTCTTTCTGTGTCACAGCAACAGCATACATTTTTGCATTGTATTTTCTGCTGAATCATCTGGCCTAGATGAGGTTTGAGTACAGCAGGTCTAATCAGAGCCTATTCCAAATCAGTCCAGGTATTCTTGGGACGTGAGAATTAAGGCTGATGATAATTTGTGAAAGACATACTTAGAATTATTGTTCAGTTTCAATTTGTGATTAAAATCACTTCAATTTATTGCTTCTTATTTTCAATTTGGTCCTTTTTCTAGTTTTGTCCTGATTATATTTTCTCACCACGATATGTTAATTTAGATATCTTTTCAATCTATGGATGATTCTCTTTATATGTCCAAACGTATACATAATCTATACCCCTGCATTAATGCACCAACATTAAATTATGATGTGTGCCATGCTCACTCTAAGAGCAAGGCATTGTACTTCCAGGCCCTCTTCCCTACAGAATGAGAACTTAAGAAGACTGTGTTCCCTCCCACTCCGAAGCCCGAGTTCGAGGAACATAATTGAGAATTATTTGGTCCTAGCAAAAAGAGAGCCAACTCTATTTCAAGAAAATTTATGAACATGTATCCCAAATTCCAAGTAAAATTTTCATTATGCATTTCTATTCAACTGGATTTATTATATATATATTGATTCCATATTAGAATTCATTTTACTTGGAGTAGGGATTTGTATATCTTTCTTAGCGTACAGGACAGTATAGTCCTTTTTTCTAAGTTACCTCATCAAAAAAGTAACACTTTACTTTGTATAGAACTTTATTTAGACTATATTTATTTGTTCAAGTCTTTAGTCATTATTTTATCATTTTCTAGCTTGCATTATTGCAAATGAGAAATTTAATGTTGTTTTGGATTCTTGTTTCTTTGCAATTAACATGTTCTTCCTGTAGGTAACTTGGCAAAATTCTCTTTTTTCTTGAAGTTCAAAAGTGTCTCTACGATATAGACTAGTACATTTCACTATGCTGTAGACTCAGCAAGGGCTTTCAACGCAAGAGATTTAAATCACATTGTTCTTCAGGTTAGGCAAACATTTATAATAATAAATACTAAAATTTTAATTATTACTTTTTGTTATTATTATTGTGATTATTATTACTTTTCCTTTATCTTCCCTCAGTTTCGAATTCCTCAGTTTGGAACTTCTGTTATTTAAATGACTAGTTTCCTTGATATGTCCTATAACTCTTCATTTGTGTTTTATTATTCCCTTTTTAATATTGTTCAACTGGTTGATCTTTAGAGGTGTTTATTAAAAGTACACCTGCCTCAGGGCCTCTGGTTCTCTTCGATGGGCATATCAGGAATGCCTCTGTGAGGTCAAAGGCACAGCCTTTTACCTTTAGGCTTTCTCACAAGTGCTAACAAAAAAGGTCAAAGGGCATTCCTGCTTCTAGGGAACATAGAAGCTGCGTGCTACATAGGCAAGTAAGGCGGGGAAGTTCCTCCATCCTGGAGTTACTGCTCTCAAGGCAAGTGTCCAGCATCCACAGTGCCTCGCTGCAGTGAGTGTTTACCCTCTGAGTCTGTTGGTTGAGGGTTTGTGGAAGGGCAGTTAGTACTGCCGTATCACTAGTCACACTGAGTTAAGAGAATCCATGTGGAGGGTTGTGCATCTACAAGACCCCCTTTTTCCATTCTAGACAATATCTCACCTTTCCTTCCCCTGTGTGAAGATGTGCCCTCTTTGAGCTTTCATTTTCTTCGAAGTCATGCAGAGAGGCAGAGACCAGACAGGGATGGGGCAGGTTCCCTTGTTGGGGTTAATGCAGAGTCTGAAATCGTCCGTAATACCTAGCTCGCTAAAATGTAACAAAGATGCCGCTAGGGGCAATGGAAGGTTTCTGGAAGAGGGTGTAGGCCTTTGGAATGCCAAGGCCTGCGTGACCACTCTGCCATAGGAATGGCACCAAGAGTTCCCTTCCTAAAGCTTTCTTAGCCCAGACAGCTGCCCTGTGATCTAAGAGATGTATGCATTGTCCCTTTGGCTATGTTTAGCAGAACTCATAGAACATGCAAATTAGCATATTGTATCTTTCTCTTAAACAGATCCTCCTAGTTTCAGTAAGACCCTTTGTCCCACATTCTGTGCTTGAGAAACAGTGATAAGGATTTGTGATTATCCTGCAGGACCAATAAAGGCGGGAGCAGAGAAGCACAAAGGGTCTTCATCTCTGACCATTAATCCCTTTGCCGTCTCCTCTCTTTCCCAGCAAACTCTGGAGTCATCTTTCATCAGATGGTACAGGGGTTGCTGGCCGTTCTGGCAGCAGGGTGTGGATGAGAGTGTGGCTGCTGGGAAAGGAGCAGTGTGCTTGTCTTCTTATTGTCATCTCCACCCACCCTGGCCCAGTGTGAACCCTGCCCCCACCCCATGCCCACTGGAAACCATGCCACTCCACAGCCCCAGTGGACATTCTGATCTATGAGGGGTTCACAGCTGGGGATCCCTGTGCCTCCGCCCCACCTGTGGCCCTGGGGATCCTCTTTTTTTTTTTTTTTTAAATCCTCTACTGTGAATTTTTGTTCCCATTTGCTATTACAAGACTTTAATTCATTCTCAGCAATGGTTCTCTTCTACAAATTAATTTTTTGTGCTCTGATGCATCACTTTGATGTTCTGATCTTTTTTTGTTGTTGTTGAAATTTTTGTTTTGCGCTTTTATTGTGTTAGCTCCGTAAGTGGCACCCATCCTCATTATTCATCTTGATCTTTGTCCTTTTCATGGCTCCTACAAGCACTTTACATATGTAACTTTAAATCCACTCTTGGATACGTATTTCTTGAGCCTGCAGATCAGATTCTTCAGTCTTGTATCTTGTGGTGTAAAATAAAAGGTATTGCTGTGGTTTTGTTTGTTTTTGCTTTGGGTTTATTAATTTTGTTTATTCGTTCATTCAGCGCACTCATGTAATTTTTGCTAAAACATCAGGGATAGACTTCTCTGTACTGTGAGGGGTTTTGTTTTGTTTTGTTTGTTTGTTCATTTGTTCCCTAGTATATAGTCAGAAGGCATTCTTATCCCAGCCCCTCGCTCTGGGACTAGTGCAGTTCATGAGAGCGGTTCACTTTCCAATCTACCAGCATTAGCAAATCAGGAACGTTCTCCTAATTATTCCCTCAACAAACCAGCTGGTGGAGACTCCTGGACAGATCCAAAGGCCCCTGACAGCTGGACTCTTTTAGGGAGCCATGAATTTCCTGGTTTTTGTACCAAAGGGCAGGCGAGGATTTTCCTATGCTGCTTTTCCTCTGCCTCTCACCCAGCACTCCTGAGATAAAACCTCACAGTAGAAGAGTAGAAGGAAATGGTGCTCCATTGGCCTGCCTGGTCTGAAGATATTACACAGCTTTGGTTACATACCATTTGGAGCACACCATCTGCTGGACTGTGATAATTAGTCCAGCTTGGATACTAAGATCTGAAGCTCTGTAAATTTTGGATAATGTCAAGGAAAAGGAGAAAAAAGAAAAAACAAAACCAAGAAACATATGCTAGCAAAGCCATAGAAAGTTAAATGATGGAGGGCCAGTACTGTATTCAAAATCATCCTGAAGAATACATGCCTTTTCTTGATCAATTTTCTTTATTTGTAGATTGCATGAAGTCCCAATTTTTTGTGTCACACCTGCCAAGGAAAACTTTTGTTTTTTTTTTTTTTTATATTTCACTTGTCCTTTTTTTTAAAAATATTTTTATTTATTTGACACAGAGAGAGAGACAAGGTGAGAGAGAGAGAGAGAGAGCACAAGCAGGGAAAGCAACAGTCAGAGGGAGAAGCAGGCTCCTAGCTGAGTAGGCAGCCCGACATGGGGCTCCATCCAAGGACCCCGAGATCATGACCTGAACTGAAGGCAGATGCTTAACTGATTGAGCCATGCAGGCTTCCCCTTCATTTGTCTTCATATACCATTTTAGAACATGAAAAGCTCAAAGAAATTTCACTGGTGATGAAATAAATTAATAGAGAAACTAATGGTAAATGTCTTGTACCTAGTCTTCTATTCATTCAGATAACACAAATAAATGAAATATAAAATATATTTAATAAATATGAATCATATATTTACATGTAAAAATCATATATTTACAGTCATAATTTGGCTTCTCTTCTACACATGTTTCAGAATAATTGTAGGAAGGTTTATATGAGCAAGTTGTGCAAAGTAGCCCTTTGCTCCAGTATAAGAAAGCTTCTAGCCCTACGTCCTAAAGATACTAAGTGTTAAATGTGGCTTTGGATTACTATTTGCAAACACAGATGCAAACAATGTAAAACCATCAACGTCTATATTTTGAAATTTGGTACCAGCACAAATATAGACATATTTTAAGAGCCAGTATTGTATACTAAAACTTACACAGGCTTTGAATTTGGAGAGTCTTGGGCTGGAATCCCAAATTCATATAATAAGATAAGCTACTTTATTTGTTTAGAATTCAGGACCCTAGGGTCACATGTGTTTTGATTCAGTTGATCTAGGATGGGTTACAAATAGCTCACAGAGGAGTGACCATATAATTTATTACTTGAGCTGGATCATTTTTGGAAGTGAATGAAGAGGCATTAACATTTAAACCCAATAGGAGAAGAATAAATGAAACAAGATGGGATTGGGAGGGAGACAAACCATAAGTGACTCTTAATCTCACAAAACAAACTGAGGGTTGCTGGGGGGAGGGGGTTTGGGAGAAGTGGGTGGGATTATGGACATTGGGGAGTGT
Source organism: Mustela nigripes (assembly GCF_022355385.1). Taxonomy (NCBI): domain Eukaryota; kingdom Metazoa; phylum Chordata; class Mammalia; order Carnivora; family Mustelidae; genus Mustela; species Mustela nigripes. The sequence goes on along the minus strand of NC_081563.1, from coordinate 69,283,708 downwards.
ATGTGCTTTGGTGAGTGCTGTGAAGTGTGTAAACCTGGTGATTCACAGACCTGTACCCCTGGGGATAAAAATATATGTTTATAAAAAATAAAAAATTAATAAAAAAAAATTTAAACCCAGGCAAATCTGAGTATATGGTCAAACACAGAGTACAACTGAAAAGGCTTGCCTTACTAATTTTGAGATCTTCAGTAAGGTTTTTATTTTAGAATAAAAATGGGAATGTTGGGGAACCTGGGTGGCTCAGTGGGTTAAAGCCTCTGGCCGTCAGCTCAGGTCATTATCCCAGGGTCCTGGGATCCAGTCCCGCATTGGGCTCTCTGCTCAGCAGGGAGCCTGCTTCCCCCTTTCTCTCTGCCTGCCTCTCTGCCTACTTGTGATCTCTGTCTGTCAAATAAATAAAAAAATTAAAAAAAAAATAAGAATGTTAATACTGGACTCACAGGGCCTTAGGGAAATCAAAGTAAAAGACTGAATTAAAGAACATTAGTGATAAAAACAAAGTAATTTTTTAAAATGTTTCCTCTTCCCTCTCTTCTTCTTGTGCTGAAATAAGCAGAAGAAATTAGTGTGTGCTACCCATGTGCCTACACAGAACAAATCTGCTCTGGCAGGACACTGCTGCTCCCCCCTTTGTGTGCTAAACACTGACCTAACCCACTCTGCAAAGTTGAAAAAATGTTGAATTTTCACATATCGCTGTAACATCCTCACTGTGACTCAGAAGATATGTTTTGGTCCCTATAGAAGTTGTGAGAATGACTCTGACCCTGTCTCTTCGTCAAAACAGCCCTTCTCTCTGCCCTCATAATTGATCATCAAGTCTTCCATGATAACAAAGTCCTTTATAGAGAGCCTTGAATATGGTCCAAGGTCGAAAAGCAGGTTCAGTGCCCTCCTTCCTCTGTCTTCTCTTTCACAGAACACATAGACAGACTCTCACCACTCCTTTGGCCTAGGAAAGAAAAAAAAAAAGTTTACATTAAAGTTTAGGTGGATAGAGATCTACATGTTAATCACACCGGTGCCTAGTGTTCACATGTGATAATTCAAAACAGCCCAGATAAAATTAGAGTGACATTCTTTTGCTTCTGTGTGCCTTATTTTGAGGTTAGGAGACTTTCTTTAATTAGCTAATGAAAGATCCTGATGTATTAAAACAATTAAAAGTCAATCAGTATGACTTTATAGTGTGAAGAGCCTGACTTATTTACCAACCCCTTTTCAGTTTCTACCTTAGCTAGCCCACTTAGTTATAATCACTGATGTGCTGGCTGTACCCCAGGATAAGCCCCCTGTCCTACTAGGCATCAGTCAGGTAAAGACTAAGATTTGTAATGCTGAGGGCAGTATGGTGTTGGAGGTGGCAGCAGTGACCTCAACCAGCTGAGGTTAAGATAACCAGTGTTATCTTAACCTCAACCTTCATTCTTCAGTTAACTGTTAGAATTCCTTGCTAGAGTGAATATATCCTCTCCCAAGCACTCAAGTCAGGGCCCCCAAACCTGCACCAATCTCAACCACTCCAATTTTCTAAATTCTCTAGGTTATTCCACCTCTTACCACTCAACCCGTAGCTAATTTTTTTATTCTTAAAAGACTAATCTCCCAAATCCATAATGTCACTAACCTGCCCCAAATGCCAATCCTATCTTCTCTTAGAACCTCCTGCTATCTGCTTAAAACATGGGATAAATTTCTCTGAATGTCATAGCTTTTGGGACTCATGGCTAAATTCATATCGAATCACTGGGTACTATATTTTGGAGCAAAGTCTTCTTTGCAGGGAGAACCTTTATCATCCTGTGGCTATGGCATTGCCGCCAAGCCTTTTATCTAATTGTTTAAGTGTTTTTTTCTCCTCTTCCGCAACTCAGCTAAGGGTGAAACAATCTTTATATGCTACTAACATTGTACAGCATATTTCCTTTCATTTTTGTTTGTTATTTCCATGAACTTTATTGGATAAATTAAAGAATTAGTGAGTGATTTCCTTTCTTCCTCTTAGGAAGAAGGATATACTTTGTCTAGGCAACACACACTGTTCTTAAGAATAAGAATTGTATTCCCCCAGCCCAAATGACTGTGGTTTCAGTAAAAAATACTAACTGGGGACAGGAAAGACAAAAAAAAAATTGCTGAGGCCAAACCCTTAGCCAAAGACCAATATTCAAACCTACGTCCTTTGAATTTGCTTGAGGAGCTCTGTCCATGATGTTGTCAGATGGAAAATCAGAACAGTCAGATTTTGTGCAAGTAGATAGATTTGTGTCCTAATGCCAGCCATACTGGTATTCTCTGCTATGACCAAAGCTTGAGAATGGATCTAATGGTTGAGATGAAATGCCTTATCTAATTTGCGCGTATGTCTAATGATAAGGCATCTGACACATGCCCAAACGACTATAGGAAACAGATACTTGTCTCCTTCTAAAAAGGGAAAAAAATGAAGAGAAAAGTAGTGCATAGTAAAGTCCCACATGTGGACCCTGATAGAATAGGAAGGACGTTAACATTAATCTTGGGTCACTATGGCAATCCTCCTTTCATTAAATTATTTTCCTAAAGCTCATTTCCCAGATTTAGAATACTCAAACTTCTATGTGAAGAGAGCTCCCCCAACTGAAATACATAATTACGTAAATAAATAATTTAAATATCAGTGAAAAACAAGAGAGTTAACTGAAAAGATAAATTTGTATATGTATTGTCTGTCTATTTTTAGGTCAGCTGATTTCTCAAGCCACACAAGTAATGATCAGGTTGGGTATATTCTAAGTTATATAACTGATTTTCTTTATCTTAGAACTTTTGACTTTTTTAAAAAAGATTTTATTTATTTATTTGACAGAGAGATCACTAGTAGGCAGAGAGGCAGGCAGTGAGAGAGAGGGGGAAGCAGGCTCCCCACTGAGCAGAGAGCCTGATGCGGGGCTCGATCCCAGGACCCTGAGATCATGACCTGAGCCGAAGGCAGAGGCTTAACCCACTGTCACCTAGGAGCCCTGAGAACTTTTAACTTTTATATTATTTTTTGTGAGGTGTTAATTTTAAGTATTGCTTCTTATGCCATTCTTAAGTATTTCAACAGGAAAAAAAGATTGGTATATGTTTGTCATTGCTAATGTAACTATCCATAATTATCACTTTAGGTTGGTATAACTCCAGAAACTTGTCCATTTGTATATCTTTATATACACAGCATGATTTATTATCAGAAGATATTTCTGGGAGAATTAGATGACTATAGGAAAAGGCAGGATGAGACTAGAAACAAATCAGCTACACTCTATAAAATGCAGAATGGAAGACATTTACATCTGAAACTTCCCCTAATATAGGTAAAGATATTGGTTATAAATGTATGTTTTAACAAAATATTTTTTCAGATGAGTCTGGCACTGTTTGAAGCAATGTTCTCATTTTTTCTCACTTAAAGACACACTGTTTCACTATCACATTACCCTCCCCCAAACATTATTCTATCATGTGAGGAATCTAGATCGTATACATTCAATTAAATTCAATATGTGTATCAAGTCCAGTTATCTGTGATGATTAACCTTGGAGATTATAAAATTCACGAGGGTTTGGTTATTTCCTTCAAAATACTCTAACAGTAGGGAAAAAAAAAATTAATAGTAAGGAAAACCCTGCACAGAGAAATAAAAATAAAAAGTGGGTTATAAAAGAAATAACAAAATTTAAATGAGGTTTTAGTGGAAGAATCTATCTGCTGCTGAGGGGAGGGGATTAGGGAAGTTTTTGTGAATCCTCGGATATTTAACGCAGGACATTAAAGATGGATTCGATTCTGGAAGGAAAGTCATACTGGACAGAGAAATCAACAAGAAGTGGTATAGAGAAGAAAAACAAGGTCTCTCTTCAGGTGATGACAACTAGTATTTATTTGTAGCCCCTAAGCATCAAGCTTAGCAAACAAATTATGAAAAGGTGCTTGAATCATTAATTAAAGAAAAGCCATGAATTTGTATCCTGGTTTATTGTTCTCAAAGTGACTTGGCTTTCTGCTTTTGCTTTCATACAAAAATAGACTTTTAGTAAAACTATTTTGCAATGTTTTTTTTTTTTTCTTTCTGTTTTCCTTCCCACGTTTGGAAGCAATTGAGGGACAACGTAGTGGGTGGGCAGATGGAGAAGCAAATATAAACTCTATTACTGAATAAATCTGGCATTGGAATAGGATTTCTAAAGCTGAGAGCCAGATTTAGACTGAATTGCCCACCTCATGGAAACCAGAAGAGTCAGAGAGGGATGTTCTCCCCTAATATGTGAAGTGGATTTTTTTTTCCTTTTTAAATGCACCAGATCCATTCCTGTTTTGCACTACAGGCCTCTCTGTACTGACTCATGATCTCAACAGAAGTCAAGACTCCTCTGGCCTCATTTGGCTGAACCATTTCATGTCTCCCCACCATTCTCGTCTGTTATTACCCTATACTCTCTCTTTTCTTATCTGTGTTCAGGCACCACTCAAAAATTCTAGATATATTTTAAATGTTAAGATCGGTACCAAGAAAGGCACAAAGTCATCTTTTGTATTTATAGCTAATTAAAAACTTCCCAGTTATTCTAAAGTTTATTTGGTTCTATTTATCTTTTGGTATTATAAGTATAACTTTATTTTGAAGCTATCCTTTAAATTTTAATAAAGTGTCATTAATACAGAGATGAAATAATTTTCCTAGATATCTCCCAAGTTTCAAAATCTATATGATATGAATGCATTTCTTTTGTGACAATCTTTATACAGCCAGAGAAAATAAGTTTGGTTAAGAGTGGATGTATTCCTGTTGCAATTAGCTCACGGTGCCAGAATTCCCCAGACTGTTCTACCACTTGGCCATTATAAGGATTATCTCAGAAGAACAAGGGACCAGACCAGAAACTGAAGAGAAATCTTGATTTTTTTTTCCTAGTACAAGCTTTTATCCTACCCAGAACCTGACTGAGCATCAGAGTTACCTAAGGAGTTAGTCATAAAATACTCATTCTGAAGCCTTATCCCTGACCTAGTGAATGATTTCTTTCCCCTGACAGTAGGAGTATTCAGGTAGAGAATTATGGAGACTTGGCTGTTCAACTGAGTGTAAGGACCTCAACCTGTGTGCTCAGCCTCAATGCACATACAAAATATTAAACCACTTCTTATATTCCCTATGCCACCCCTAACTCTATGCTCTATTTCCTGTAATCACATTCAAACCTTCTTAGACCCTTAATAAGTTCATCTTACTGATACATATGACCTTTTCCTTTCTTTTTTTTAGGAGTCATTAAATTAATGCCATAATTTTCCTAACTAAAAAAAGGAAAAAAGTGACATCCTCATTATGCTTTTCATGAAGCTTATAGTGTTTTCCCAAAATCTTCTGCTGTTTTCCCCCATAATCTGGAGTTGGAGAAAACTGAAGCCACTGTGTCACACTAAAGCTATGATAGTTGATATTTAATGTCTATCTCTTATTTGATAGGTAGTCCGAGGACTATCTGGTCATGACAAGCCCATTGAATCCTTCCTGGGAATTTTGAAATGCTTTTCTAAGAAAATCATTGGATATTTTGGTGGAACACAACAGATTGATACATTATTCAACAGGATTCCTTTGAAGTTGTCCTTTAGGTGTCAGTGACTTGGAGTTGTCAGTTTTACCAGCCACACTCTTTAAACCAATGTTGTGAGGTGAGGCAGGTGTTTTAGTGAACCAAATTACAGCTTTCAATACCTAACATCTATAATTTTTTGCTTCTCCCCTCCTATTCTTAGAGAAGAATTATGAAATTATCTTATATAGAATTTTCCAGGATATTGCTTCCAAACTAGAAAATCTTCTAGGACACTTGGAGGGTCCTACACAGATCATATACACAAATACATTCTTTGTTGTTTATTCTAAAAGTTTGTTTTTTTTTTAATTGTGCAATGTTTTTCTTTGCCTGATCAATATAAATCAGAAGCAATATAATTATCTTTCAAACCTCAGAAAATGTGTGCATGCATATCTCTAGATAATTTGGAGAGAGTACTGGCTGATGGCAGAAGGTACTGAAAACATAATTACAAAGAGTACATCAATTTGACTATTCCCTTGCCTCTTTAATATGCTCCTGCAATCACAATATCTATGGTTCTTGTTTTTCTTTCACCAAGACACTTATCAGCTTTTAATAAAGCAGCTCTCATGCTGAGAGAGCTGTGTGTGTGTGTGTGTGTGCGTATGAGAGAGAGAGTGAGCGAGAGAGAGGGACCAGGTGATGATCTGTAGAATCCCCATATCACTTGGCACTGAGGATGCTACCCATCTGTTTCTATTTTGTTTGCAGTAGTCTCTTAGTGCAGACCTCAGGACAGCTTCCCTAAATATACTCCCTGGTGTTTTCCTGTTACCACTAAACCCTGAGACCATATAAAGTTCAACACAGCCCTTTCATGAGTCTAAAAATATCTTGCAATTTTGAGATCCTCTGTGAATCTATTCAACAGTGGAGTGGATGTTCACTTGTAAAAGGCTGAGTAGCCTCTCTGGAAGTCAGGATAGGACCAACAGTGCACGAATCTCTACTGTTATGATTTTTTCTTTCATATTTTGTATAGACAGCATCCTGTTTAACATGATGCCAAATCAAAAGTTTTGCCTTCTTTTGTCTTTCTCTGATCTTATAAAAATACATCCAAGGAGAAAGATTACACTTTAAGCCCTTTTGTGATACATTTAACATAAATATGTGAAATCTCTCATAAAATATATTGAAGGAGAGAAAGAAATTTTGTTCTTCTTTCTTATTACATAGAATATATTCTTATGGAAACATATCAATTAATGTTCATTGTGTTCCTGAGAATTTGCAAACAAGTTAAAAAAGAAAAACAAAAAAACCTCATGCTTCCTCAGGGTAGGAGTTAATATGTCCACAAGGACACTTATTTATAATAATGATATCTATTATCCCAATTATCTACACATGCAATATACATTTGGTGAATTATTCACTGATATTATTTAGTTTTTAGCTAACTACCTCACCAAACAAAAGCATCTTCTTATCAAATTATAGTGAAATCTTACTCGTAAAGAACTCTTGGAGAATTATATTATGCAGGTGACGGAGACAAGGGATAGCAGAGATTTCTGAATAAATAAATTTTATCTAAATTGCATTTAAATGCAATTGGATTACAGAAGCCCTCAATGACTTAAAAAATTAAATATGTTACTATATTTCTAAACAGAGCATATGGGCATCATTTAATCATTTCTTAATGAGTCAGGTCCGCATTGTGTACTCAATTTCTGTACATGCTCTAAGAAAATGATGTTCGCAGGGATTAACAAAGGTTATAATGGTTTCTTTCTTTCTTTTTTTTTCTACACTAATTCAGGTTTCTCAATAAATGGTGTTGGGAAAACTGGACAGCTACATGCAGAAGAATGAAACTGGATCATTTTTAAAATTCCATACACAAAAATAAACTTGAAATGAACTAAAGATGTAAATGTGAGACCTGAAACCATAAAACTCCTAAAAGAAAACATAGGCAGTAATCTCTTAGACATCAGCCACAGCAATATATTTATGGAAATGTCTCCTCAGGCAAGAGACACAACAGCAAAAATAAACTATTGGGACTATACCAAAATAAGAAGTTTTTGCACAGCAAAGGAATACATCATCATAATGAAAAGGCAACCTATGGAATAGAAGATATTTGCAAATGATATATCTGATAATGGCTTAATATCCAATCTATATAAAGAACTTATACAACTCAACACCAAAAAAAAAAAAAAAGAAAAAAGAAATCAATCTTATTGAAAAATGGCTAGAAGAACTAATAAACATTTTTCTAAAGAAGTCATAGAAATAGCCAAAAGACAGACACAAGATGCTCAACATCACTAACCAGGGAAATGCAAATCAAAACCGCAGTGATATCACCTCACACCAGTCAAAATTGCAATATTCAAAACAATAAATAACAAGTGTTGATGAGCATGTGGAGAAAAGGGAATCCGCAAACTGGTACAGCCACTATGGAAAATAGTATGAAAGTTCCTCAAAAAATTAAAAATAGAAATGCCAAATAATTCAGTAATCCCACTACTGGGTATTTTCCCAAAGAAAGCAAAAACACTAATTTTAAAAGATATATGCACTCCTATGTTTATTGTAGCATCATTTACAATAACCAAGATATGGAAGCAACCAAAGTATGCACAGATAGCTGAATGTATAAAGATGATGTGGTGCATATATATAAAGCGGAGTAATAGCCATATAAAGGGATAAAATCTTGCCATTTGTGACAATATGGATGGTCCTAGAGGGTATTAAACTAAGTGAAATAAATCAGGCAGAAAAAAACAAACCCACCCATATGCTTTATTTTATATGGGGAATCTAAAAAACAAAACAAATGAACAAACAAAAAACCAGACTCCCAAATACAGAGAACAAACTGGTTGCCAGAGGGGAGTTCAGTGGAATGATGGATAAAATAGGTGAAGAGAATTAAGAGGTACAAATTTGCAATTACAAAATAAATAAGGAATGGAGACTAAAAGTACAGAAAAATAATCAATAATATTGTAATATAGTATAATGACAGATGTTGACTACACTTACCATGATAATATATTGAATTGTCAAATCACTATGTTGTTCACCTGAAACTAATATAACTTTACATGATAACTATGTTCCAATAATATATTTTAAAAATTATAGCACAATAAAGCTGAAAAAATGATGTAATCTCAACTTTTCTGACCACCCCCGAGAAGTTGAAAATAAATTAAACATTGGTACGAGAAGCTATTTACTTGTAACTAGTGGCTTCTTAGTGATAAGGTATCAACAGATAAGTCAGAATGTTCCAATATCTGTCATTAGATTCCCCAAAATTCCTGGTAAAAGTATAAGTGATTGAAGAATTTACTGAAAAAATAAGGAGTACAGGGAAAATCATGAGAGCATTTATGAAAGCTTCTATAAGCATCTTTCACAATAGCTCACTACCAATAGACTTTTCAGTGGTTACACAAAATGGTAATTGCAAATAGTGAATGTTTCATTTACTGATCAGCTCTGTAATGAATGTCTGACAATGATAATGCACTGCTGATGATAGTAGCAGTAACGGTGACATGGAAGAAGAGGAGGAGATGAACTGGTATTAGAGAGACAAACCCCTTGACATCACAGTTGCCATTGTCAACATCAAGACCACGCCCTTATTACTTTCAACAACACTAACATGATTTTCTGTATCTGCTGAACTGTTGAAATCTGTGCCACTTATATTTGAGTCTTCATTGTCTCGTGGAAAATAGGCTATAATCTTTTGATTAGCATTTACTAAATCCTTTGTTGTTATTGTTCTTGCCTTTCATTTTAGGACTCAGTAGCCAGAGGAAGGCAGAATTTTTCAGTGGTTTAACTACTGGATAAGATGAATAAAATCTATAGGGGTTGACCTCACTTTAATTCTATTGTGTTGTTAAACAACAATGACAAACTTCTGTGCCAATACTCTCTCTTTTACCCTGAGTCATTTCCTAAGGGGCTCCTTATGTCTTAAAATAGATTCCTTCGGTAGAAATGACCCAGTGGAACTTTAATTATGTCCAAGTAAGTTGGAGATGGCAATCATTTATATCACAAGGCATGTAAAATATTTTCAACAATTTTATCAAGTCAATTACTTTGGGATAAAGTAAGTTTTCATCATGAAGTTTGATGTTAGGTGCAATTTTTTTCAAAGATATATTTTATCATATTGAGGGTTATTAGCTTCTAGACCTACTTTGCTAAAATTTTTAATAATGAGTTTTGAGTCTTGTGAAATAATTCTTCTACCTCTATTAAGATAGTAGTACACTTTTTCTTTTCTTTTCTTTTTCTGCCTGTGAGTATGATGCAATACATTTGTTGATTTTCAGATACCAACCATATTTGGTTATGTTTTATTCTTCTTTTATACTGCTAGATTTAATTTGCTATTTTGTTATTTTGTAGCTGTTTAAGGGGGAAAGTGGTTAATAGTGTTATTCAGATCCTCTTTATTCTTTTTAGTACATGTTTTATTAATTACTGAGAAAAAAATTTAATTATGTCCAACTATATTTGTATATTTCTCCTTTCAGTAGTATCTCTTTGCCCTCTGGATTTGGAAGTGTTCTTGTTGTTGCTATTAAGTGCATTCACATTTAAGATTGCTTTTCTCTATATATTCTATTCTCTATTGCTAATTTGACCCCTCTATCAGCATAAAGTATTTCTCTTTTCTAAGGTAATATCCTCAGCTCAGAAATCTACTTTGTCTGGTATTACTATATTTCTATTACTATATTTCACCCAGTTTTCTTTGCCTAGTGTTTTTATGATACATCTTTTAAAACCTTCTACTTTTAACCAACTGGTATATTTATATTTAATATGGGTTTCTTATATACCACATACAGTTGTTTATTGCTCTTTATTCAACTTGATCTATGTCAGTAAATTGGAGTTTTAGATCATTTCAATTAGGTTGAATATAATTTATCAATATAGCTGGCTTTAAACCTAACGTCCTCTGATTTGTTTTCTATTTGTTCTTTTGTTCTCTGCCCCTTTTTTCCTCTTCTTCTCCTGCCTTTTTTTGGATTAGTCTTGTACTCTTACAATTCAACTTTTTCATTTCTGTTGTCTTATCACTCTTGCTTGATACAAAGCTTTAGAGTTCACAATATACATCTTCAACTTATTACAGTCTACCTTTAAATATAATGCCACTGCCTATCTATAAAAAGTAGACAACAAGACTTACAACCATTTCACCTGTTCTGTATTTTTTATGTTATTTGTATTTCTATGTGTGTTATAGACTACACAATATATTTTTATTGTTTTTGTTCATATAATCAACTATTTCTAATAAATTATTTTTAAAGGAATTTAAATAAGTATATTTATTATACAATTATAATTTCTGGCCCTAGTCTTTCACTTGCATATATTTAAATTGTTATCTGATACCATTTTTCTTTTGTCTGAAGAATTTCCTTCACCTTTCTTACACTTCCAATCTGCTAGTGATGAGATCTCTCAGATTTTATTTGAATAAATTTTTCTTTCACTTTAATTTTTAGAAATGTTTGGAGTTTTTTGTTTTTTGTTTTTAACCAGCCAAGTTCAAAAATATTTCCCCCTTACTGGTACTTTAATGGTATCACTAAACTTTCTTCTAATTTGTATAAATTTTGAAAAGGATTTTTCACATTTAACTTTATTTCTTTGTATATCATAGGTCTTTTGATTTTTAGTATTTTTTTTAGGATTTATTTATTTGAGAGAGAGAAGACAGTGTCAGTGAGGTGAAGGGCAGAGGGAGAGAGAGAATCTCCAGCAGACTCCCTGCTGAGCATAACCCTGACATGGGGCTTGATCTCATGGCCCCGAGATCATAACCTGAGCCAAAGCAAGAGCCAGATGCTCAACTGATTGAACCACCCAGGTGCTCTTCTTCTTCTTTTTTTTCTTTTTTTCAAACCTCAGGCTGATCTTAAGATTTTTCTTTTCATCACTGACATTATTTTTTTTCTTCCAAGTTTTTGCTTAAATTCCAGTTACTCAACATATGGTGTAACATCAGTTTCATGTGTAGGATTTAGTGACTCATCACTTGTATACAACACCCAGTGCTCATCACGACAAGTGCCCTCCTAAATGCCCATCACCAATTTAACCCATTCCCATACCTACCTCCTCTCCAGCAACCCTCGGTTTGTTCTCTATAGTTAAGAGTCTGCTTTATGTTTTGCTTCTGTGTTTTTTTTTTTCTTTCCCCTATGTTCATCTATTTTATTTCTTAAATTCTACATATGAGTGAAATCATATGGTGTTTGTCTTTCCCTGACTTATTTTGCTTAGCAGAATACTCTGTAGCTCCATCCATGTCATTGCAAATGGTAAGATTTCAGTCTTTTTTTGGCTGAGTAACATTCCTGTGTGTGTGTGGAGGTGGGTGTGGGTGTGTACCACTTCTTCTTTATCCTTTTGCCAGTTGATGGACACTTGGGTTCTTTCCATAATCAGGCTATTGTTGATAATGCTGCTGTATCCCTTCAAATCAATATTTTTGTATCCTTTGGGCAAATATCTAGTGGTGCAATTGCTAGATCATAGGACTGTTCTATTTTTAACTTTTTGAGGAATTTCCATATTGTTTTCCAGAATGGCTGCACCAGTTTGCATCCCCACCAACAGTGTAAGAGGGCTCTCCTTTCTCCACATCCTTGCCAAAATTTGTTGTTTCCTGTATTTTAATTTTAGCTATTTTGACAGGTGTGAGGTGATATATCATTATAGTTTTGATTTGTATTTCCATGATGATGAGTAATATTGAATATCATTTCATGTGTCTGTTGGCCATCTGCATGTCTTCTTTGGAAAAATCTCTATTTATGTCTTTTGCCCATTATTTAAACCGCATTATTGGTTTTTTGGGTGTTGACGTTGATAAGTTCTTTATAGATTTTGGCTATAACCTTTTATCAGATATGTCATTTGCAAATACCTTCTCCCATTTCAAAGTTTGCCTTGTAGTTTTGTTGACTATTTCCTTCACTGTGCAGGACGAACCTTTTTTTTTTTTTTAATTAAATTTATTTATTTTCAGCATAACAGTATTCATTATTTTTGCACCACACCCAGTGCTCCATGCAATCTGTGCCCTCTATAATACCCACCACCTGGTACCCCAACCTCCCACCCCCCACCACTTCATTCCCCTCAGATTGTTTTTCAGAGTCCATAGTCTCTCATGGTTCACCTCCCCTTCCGATTTCCCCCAACTCCCTTCTCCTCTCCAACTCCCCATGTCCTCCATGATATTTGTTATGCTCCACAAGTAAGTGAAACTTTTTATCTTGATGAAGTCCCAGTAGTTTATTTTTGCTTTTAGTTTTTTTGACTCACAAGATGTATCTAGTAAGAATTTGCTATGGCTGATGTCAAAAAGATTACTGCCTCTGTTATCCTCTAAGATTTTGATAGATTCCTGTCTTGTAATTGACTTTAACATTTTGATTTTTATATGTTCTGGTATTGTTTTCTTTATGTTTATTCTGATTGGGGTTTCTTTAGCTTCTTGGATGTATAAAGTTTTAACCAAATTTAGTAAATTCTCTACTTCTTCTTCTTCTGTTGTTGTTGTTTTCCTCAAAACTACCTTTCCAGCTTCCCCTCTTTCTGGACCTAATTACATGTCAGAATACAATTATTGTCTCATAGCTTACTATGGATGTGGCTGTGGCTGTAGCTGCTTTTATGCAGTCTTTTTCTTTAATCTCTCTGCTTCATTTCTACTTCTATGCCTTCACATTCACTAATCTTTTCTTCTGTAATGTCTAATGTGCTACTAATTCCATTCAGTGTACTTTTTATTTTATATGTATTTTTATACATGTAATTTCATAATGTTTTATGTCTTATTTCTCTCTTCCTCATGCTCATGTTCTTTTTTTTAACCTTCTTGAATCTGTGACACATATTTATAATATTCTTATATTTGTAAATGTCTTTTTCTGATGATTCTTTCTTCTCTTTTATGTTAGTCACCATACAGTACATCATTGGTTTTTGATGTAGTGTCCCCATGATTTATTGTTTGTGTGTAATCCCCAGTGCTCCACGTAGTCCATGCCCTTCTTCATACCCATCACCAGGTTCACTCATCCTCCCATCCCCCTTGCTGCTAAAACCCTCAGTTTGTTTCCTAGAGTCCATAGTTTCTCATGGTTCATCTCCCACTCTAATTTTCCCCCTTCTTTTTCCCTTCCTATCCTAATGTTCTCCATGCTATCCCTTGTGTTCCACAAATAAGTGAAACCATATGATAATTGACTTTCTCTGCTTGACTTATTTCACTTAGCATAATCTCCTCCTGTCCCATCCATGTTGATGCAAAAGTTGGGTGTTCTTCCTTTCTGATGGCTGAGTAATACTCCAGTGAGTATATGGATCACATCTTCTTAATCCGTTCATCTGTTGAAAGGCATCTCAGCTCTTTCCACAGTTCAGCTATTGTGGACATTGCTGCTATTAACATTGGCATTCATGTGGCCCTTCTTTTCACTACATCTGTATCTTTGGGGTAAATACCCAGTAGTGCAATTGCTGGGTCATAGGGTAGCTCTATTTTTAATTTTTTGTGGAACCCCCACACTGTTTTCCAAAGTGGCTGCACTACCTTGTATTCCCACTTAATCTCTCTATTTAAAGTGGCACCTTCTGGGTTTCCTCACCTATTAAAAATCTTTTGGCTCTGGCTAATGAGCAGAAAATACCATCCTAGTTTTGTTGGTTCTACAAATTGTTCTACCTACTCATTTCCACTTATTGTTTCCCTGCACAAGTAGTTTCCTCTCACATATGTGTAGATCAGAGCTAGGAAACCCCTGGATATATTTGAGAGCCTTGCTTTGCTTTTCTTTTCTTTCTTTCTTTCTTTCTTTCTTTCTTTCTTTCTTTCTTTCTTTCTTTCT